>NC_061508.1:363583182-363608975 GCF_022539505.1 Lolium rigidum | reverse complement strand
ACCAACAAGTCCCCCAACAAGTCCCTTGGGTATCATCCCTCTGTAATCAAGGCACCTCGGTTGTTGACTTTGATCTTGTTGAGTGAGATTCTAGTACAAGTTACTCTCTCTCCCTCATCAAGCTCTTCCTCTCCAACCCCAATCTCTCTCCGGGAATTCTGCCGCGTGCCTCTTCCTCGGAGATTCTATTGGCGTGGTCCATCGAGCCACGGAGGTAAGCATCGGGTGTATCGGGTTGGTGTGCGTGCGTGAGTCTCGGAGTTCCTCGTGTTCATCGTGTTCTTCATGTTCTTCGCGCTCTCCCACCTCTTCCCTTGGATTTCGGGGTCAAGCTGCGAGATCGGGCCACTCCTGGGGTCTTAGACCTCATCAGTGTGCATGCTTCGACACGTACGAGCCGCTTGGTGGTGCATCTCCTAAAATTGATATTATGCGGATTTGACGGGAACACTTGAATCTTCATAGTACCGATTTTGGGGCGCTATAACGAACCACGTGCTGACGCCGCCACTATCGCTCCGCGCGTATGAGTATTGCGGGGAGTGATGTCTACGGGAGCTTCTATTCTTGTAGACAGTATTGGGCCTCCAAGAGCAGAGGTTTATAGAACAGCAGCAAGTTTCCCTTAAGTGGATCACCCAAGGTTTATCGATCTCAGGGAGGAAGAGGTCAAAGATATCCCTCTCATGCAACCCTGCAACCACAAATCAAGAAGTCTCTTGTGTCCCCAACACACCTAATAGGTGCACTAGTTCGGCGAAGAGATAGTGAAATACAGGTGGTATAAATAAGTATGAGCAGTAGCAACGGCGCCAGAAAAGTGCTTGCTGGCGTGTAGTTGATGGTGGTAATATTACAGGCAGTAGAAACACAGTAAAACAGTAAACAAGCAGCGATAGCAGTATTTAGGAACAAGGCCTAGGGATCATACTTTCACTAGTGGACACTCTCAACATTGATCACATAACAGAATAAATAAATAGATGCTAGACTCTACACTCTCTTGTTGGATGATGAACACCACTAACGCGTAGGATTACACGAACCCTCAATGCCGGAGTTAACAAGCTCCACAATATTCGATGTTCATATTTAAATAACCTTAGAGTGCATGACAGATCAACATAACCAAACCAAGCACTAACATAGCATGCACACTGTCACCTTCACGCTACGAAAGGAGGCATAGATCACATCAATACTATCATAGCAATAGTTAACTTCATAATCTACAAGAGATCACAATCATAGCCTACGCCAAGTACTAACACGATGCACACACTGTCACCATTACACCGTGCAGGAGGAATAAACTACTTTAATAACATCACTAGAGTAGCACACGGATAAATTGTGATACAAAACACATTGCAATCATAAAGAGATATAAATAAGCACCTCACTATGCCATTCATAACAGTGAATAAGTATTCCGTGAAATATAGCCTAAGAGACCCACACGGTGCACACACTCGTCACCTTTACACACGTGGGACAAGGAGTCTCCGGAGATCACATAAGTAAAATCCACTTGACTAGCATAATGACATCTAGATTACAAGCATCATCATATGAATCTCAATCATGTAAGGCAGCTCATGAGATTATTGTATTGAAGTACATAGGGAGAGAGATTAACCACATAGCTACCGATGTACAGCCCCGAGCCTTGATGGAGAACTACTCCCTCCTCATGGGAGACAACAGCGTTGATGAAGATGGCGGTGGTGTCGATGGAGGAGCCTTCCGGGGGCACTTCCCCGTCCCGGCGGCGTGCCGGAACAGAGACTCATGTCCCCCAGATCTTGGCTTCGCGATGGCGGCGGCTCTGGATGGTTTCTCGTACCGTGGCTTTTTCGTATCGAGGTTTTAGGTCAGGGACCTTTATATAGGCGAAGAGGCGGAGTCGGAGGGTCAAAGAGGCGGTGAGAGGGTAAGGCGGCGCGGCCAGGGCCTGGGCCGCGCCGGCCTACCTCCTGGGCCCACCAGGGCTCCCCTCTGGCGACTCTCGGGTGTTCGGAAGCTTCGTGGAAAAATAGGATGCTCGGGCGTTGATTTCGTCCGATTCCGAGAATATTTCCTTACTAGGATTTCGAAACCAAAAACAGCAGAAAACAGGAACTGGCCCTTCGGCATCTCGTCAATAGGTTAGTTCCGGAAAACGCATAAATATGACATAAAGTATGCATAAAAAATGTAGATATCATCAATAATGTGGCATGGAACATAAGAAATTATCGATACGTCGGAGACGTATCAGGGAGGAAGGGCCATATTACTCCTCGCAACTTTGTTGTTGCTACCCCACAACCGTCGACGATGATTGGGGCACGGAGGCCAAAGAGGAGCTGACACCTTGGTGGTCAAGATCTTCGAGGACGTGTACTTCCTCGACAACGACAAAACTGATATGGTAGCCCTCGTGAAGCTCTGCCACATCTTGGAGTGGTAGGCTTTTGAGGCGCGGCAGCGCAAGGAGGAGGACGCGCTATGGGTCGTCCACCAGGTGCGTGCCTATGAGGAGTTCCAACGGAAGCCCACCATCCGCCACGTGAATACGGAGCTCATCGAGCTCGAGTAGGAGGAGCGCACCGTGTTGTCCTTTGTCTTTCGCCACGGCCCACTAGTGGAAAACAGGGATTTCGTGCAAGCCATTTGTCGCGGGCGCGTCTGGATCCGCGACAAATGGCCTGGCCACACGCCCCAAAATTTTTTTGAGCGCTTCGGGCCTTTTGTCGCGGGTCATACCACGACCCGCGACAAAAGGGGTCTGAGGCTGGCCGTGGCCTGCTGGCACCCCTTTTGTCGCGGGTCGTGGTACGGCCCGCGACAAAAGGTCCAGGCCTATATTTACACAACCTGCCCCCACCTTGATACGCGTACATCACGCGTCTGTTGGGAACCCCAAGAGGAAGGTGTGATGCGTACATCAGCAAGTTTTCCCTCAGTAAGAAACCAAGGTTTATCGAACCAGTAGGAGCCAAGAAGCACGTTGAAGGTTGATGGTGGCGGAGTGTAGTGCGGCGCAACACCGGGATTCCGGCGCCAACGTGGAACCTACACAACACAACCAAGATACTTTGCCCCAACGAAACAGTGAGGTTGTCAATCTCACCGGCTTGCTGTAACAAAGGATTAGATGTATAGTGTGGATGATGATGTTTGCAAGAACAGTAGAACGAGTATTGCAGTAGATTGTATTCGATGTAAAGAATGGACCGGGGTCCACAGTTCACTAGTGGTGTCTCTCCAATAAGAAACAGCATGTTGGGTGAACAAATTACAGTTGGGCAATTGACAAATAAAGATGGCATGACAATGCACATACATATTATGATGAGTAGTGTGAGATTTAATTGGGCATTACGACAAAGTACATAGACCGCTATCCAGCATGCATCTATGCCTAAAAAGTCAACCTTCGGGTTAGCATCCGCACCCCTTCCAGTATTAAGTTGCAAACAACAGACAATTGCATTAAGTATGGTGCGTAATGTAATCAACACAAATATCCTTAGACAAAGTATTGATGTTTTATCCGTAGTGGCAACAGCACATCCACAACCTTAGAACTTTCTGTCACTGTCCCAGATTTAATGGAGGCATGAACCCACTATCGAGCATAAATACTCCCTCTTGGAGTTACAAGTAACGACTTGGCCAGAGCTTCTACTAATAACGGAAAGCATGCAAGATCATAAACAACACATAGATGATAGATTGATAATCAACATAACATAGTATTCCATATTCATCGGATCCCAACAAACGCAACATGTAGCATTACAAGATGATCTTGATCATGTTAGGTAGCTCACAAGATCGACAATGATAGCACATGAGGAGAAGACAACCATCTAGCTACTGCTATGGACCCATAGTTCAGGGGTAAACTACTCACACATCACTCCGGAGGCGACCATGGTGATGAAGAGTCCTCCGGGAGATGATTCCCCTCTCCGGCAGGGTACCGGAGGCGATCTCCTGAATCCCCCGAGATGGAATTGGCGGCGGCGGCGTCTCTGGAAGATTTTCCGTATCGTGGCTCTCGGTACTGGGGTTATTATCGTCGAAGGCTTCTTATAGGCGGAAGGGTAGGTTTAGGGGCGATGCGAGGGGCCCACACAACAGGGCCGCGTGGCCAGGGCCTGGGCCACGCCGCCCTGGCGTGTCACCGCCTTGTCGCCCCACTTCGTTTCCCTTTTGGTTTTCTGGAATCTTCGTGGAAAAATAAGACCCTGGGCGTTGATTTCGTCCAATTCCGAGAATATTTCCTTACTAGGATTTGTGAAACCAAAAACAGCGTAAAACAACGAATCGGCTCTTCGGCATCTTGTTAATAGGTTAGTGCCGGAAAATGCATAAATATGACATAAAGTATGTATAAAACATGTGTGTATCATCAATAAAGTAGCATGGAACATAAGAAATTATCGATACGTTGGAGACGTATCAGCATCCCCAAGCTTAGTTCCTACTCGTCCCCGAGTAGGTAAACGATAACAAAGATAATTTCTGAAGTGACATGCTATCTTAATCTTGATCAAAACTATTGTAAGCACATGAGATGAATGCAGCGATTCGAAGCAATGGTAAAGACAATGAGTAAACAACTGAATCATATAGCAAAGACTTTTCATGATTCGTACTTTCAAGACAAGCATCAATAAGTCTTGCATAAGAGTTAACTCATAAAGCAATAAATTCAAAGTAAAGTCATTGAAGCAACACAAAAGAAGATTAAGTTTCAGTGGTTGCTTTCAACTTGTAACATGTATATCTCATGGATATTTGTCAACATAAAGCAATATAACAAGTGCAATAGGTAAACATGTAAGAATCAATGCACAGTTAACACAAGTGTTTACTTCTAAGATAGAAGGAAGTAGGTAAACTGACTCAACATAAAGTAGAAGAATGGCCCTTCGCAGAGGGAAGCATGGATTGCTATATTTGTGCTAGAGCTTTTATTTTGAAAACAAGAAACAATTTTGTCAACGGTAGTAATAAAGCATATGTGTTATGTATAAGATATCCTACAAGTTGCAAGCCTCATGCATAGATTACCAACAGTGCCCGCACCTTGTCCTAATTAGCTTGGATTTACATGGATTATCATTGCATAGCATATGTTTTAACCAAGTGTCACAAAGGGGTACCTCTATGCCGCTTGTACAAAGGTCTAAGGAGAAAGCTCGCATTGGATTTCTCGCTTTTGATTATTCTCAACTTAGACATCCATACCGGGACAACATAGACAACAGATAATGGACTCCTCTTTAATGCATAAGCATTCAACAACAAATAATATTCTCATAAGAGATTGAGAATTGTTGTCCAAACTGAAACTTCCACCATGGATCATGGCTTTAGTCAGCGGCCCAATGTTCTTCTCTAACAATATGCATACTCAAACCATTGATCATGATAAATCACCCTTACTTCAGACAAGACGAACATGCATAGCAACTCACATGATATTCAACAAAGGATAGTTGATGGCGTCCCCAGGAACATGGTTATCGCTCAACAAGCAACTTATTAGGAAATAAGATACATAAGTACATATTCAATACCACAATAGTTTTTAAGCTATTTTTCCCATGAGCTATATATTGCAAAGAAAAAGAATAGAATTTTAAAGGTAGCACTCAAGCAATTTACTTTGGAATGGCGGAGAAATACCATGTAGTAGGTAGGTATGGTGGACACAAGTGGCATAGTTTTTGGCTCAAGGATTTTGGATGCACGAGAAGTAATCCCTCTCAATACAAGGCTTAGGCTAGCAAGGTTATTTGAAGCAAACACAAGTATGAACCGGTACAGCAAAACTCACATAAGAACATATTGCAAGCATTATAAGACTCTACATCGTCTTCCTTGTTGTTCAAACCCTTACTAGAAAATATCTAGACCTTAGAGAGACCAATAATGCAAACCAAATTTTAGCAAGCTCTATGTATTTCTTCACTAATAGGTGCAAAGTATATGACGCAAGAGCTTAAACATGAGCACAACAATTGCCAAGTATCACATTATCCAAGACATTATACCAATTACCACATGTAGCATTTCCCGTTTCCAACCATACAATAATTAACGAAGCAGTTTCAACCTTCGCCATGAACATTATGAGTAAAGCCAAGAACATATATGTTCATATGCAACAGCGGAGCGTGTCTCTCTCCCACACAATGAATGCTAGGATCCAATTTATTCAAACAAAAACAAAAACAAAAGCAAACAGACGCTCCAAGTAAAGCACATAAGATGTGATGAAATAAAAATATAGTTTCACTAGAGGAACCTGATAATGTTGTCGATGAAGAAGGGGATGCCTTGGGCATCCCCAAGCTTAGATGCTTGAGTCTTCTTCAAATATGCAGGGATGAACCACGGGGCATCCCCAAGCTTAGAGCTTTCACTCTCCTTGATCATATTGTATCATCCTCCTCTCTTGATCCTTGAAAACTTCCTCCACACCAAACTCAAAATAACTCATTAGAGGGTTAGTGCATAATCAAAATTCACATGTTCGGAGGTGACATAATCATTCTTAACACTTCTGGACATTGCACAAAGCTACTAAAAGTTAATGGAACAAAGAAATCCATCAAACATAGCAAAACAGGCAATGCGAAATAAAAGGCAGAATCTGTCAAAACAGAACAGTCCGTAAAGACGAATTTTTTAGGTGCACCAGACTTGCTCAAATGAAAATTCTCAAATTGAATGAAAGTTGCGTACATATCAGAGGATTACTCACGTAAATTGGAAGATTTTTCTGAGTTACCTACAGAGAATAATGCTCAAATTCGTGACAGCAAGAAATCTGTTTCTGCGCAGTAATCCAAATCTAGTATGAACCTTACTATCAAAGAATTTACTTGGCACAACAATGCAATAAAATAAAGATAAGGAGAGGTTGCTACAATATTAACAACTTCCAAGACTCAAATATAAAACAAAAGTGCATAAGTAAAATCATGGGTTGTCTCCCATAAGCGCTTTTCTTTAACGCCTTTCAGCTAGGCGCAGAAAGTGTGTATCAAGTATTATCAAGAGATGAAGCATCAACATCGGGGTTTGGAGTTTTCTCAACTATGCATTGTATCTTGTATATGTAAGTTTCAGAGGCTCCCTTTTTATTAGTCTTAGGCTTGCTATTCTCATCAATCAAATTTTCAGGGACAAGCCAAGCATAGTTATTTTCTAGAGCTTCATGCATTCCTAGGAGCTTACTAGGTATAGGTGCTTTAATCTCCCCACCATCATTAACATTATTAGTGTACCTTATTCTATCCATGTCCATCTTTTCAAGTGTTCTTTTAAAATCAGTGAACAAACCAAGCCTCTTATGCTTAATAAAAACTTTTCTAGGTTCTTTAGCTATATCTTCAAATTCTCTGACAAGGACTTTTAAAACAAAATCTCTCTTTTCTCCCATCTCCATATCAGAAAGTGTAAGAAACATATGTTGTATTATGGGATTTAGATTAACAAATCTAGTTTCCAACATGTGTACCAAGCAGGCAGAGACACGTTCATAAATAGGGACAGCTTTTACCAAGGGTATATCTTCAAAATCTTCATTTATGCTAACATGGGTGAAAAATTCCTCTATATTATCTCTTCCAATGATAGACCCTTGTCCTACCGGTATATCTTTTAGAGTAAACTTAGGAGGAAACATGATGAAATAAGTAAAGTAAATGCAAGTAACTAATTTTTTTGTGTTTTTGATATTAAGAACGCAAACAAGATAATAAGTAATGTAAAACAAGTAACTAATTTTTTTTGTATTTTTGATATAGTGCAGCAAACAAAGTAGTAAATAAAATAAAGCAAGACAAAAACAAAGTAAAGAGATTGGAAGTGGAGACTCCCCTTGCAGCGTGTCTTGCTCTCCCCGGCAACGGCGCCAGAAAAAGAGCTTCATACGCGTACATCACGCGTCCGTTGGGAACCCCAAGAGGAAGGTGTGATGCGTACAACAACAAGTTTTCCCTCAGTAAGAAACCAAGGTTTATCGAACCGATAGGGAGCCAAGAAGCACGTTGAAGGTTGATGGTGGCGGAGTGTAGTGCGGCGCAACACCGGGATTCGGCGCCAACGTGGAACCTGCACAACACAACCAAGATACTTTGCCCCAACGAAACAGTGAGGTTGTCAATCTCACCGGCTTGCTGTAACAAAGGATTAGATGTATAGTGTGGATGATGATGTTTGCAAGAACAGTAGAACGACTATTGCAGTAGATTGTATTCGATGTAAAGAATGGACCGGGGTCCACAGTTCACTAGTGGTGTCTCTCCAATAGGAAATAGCATGTTGGGTGAACAAATTATAGTTGGGCAATTGACAAATAAAGATGGCATGACAATGCACATACATATTATGATGAGTAGTGTGAGATTTAATTGGGCATTACGACAAAGTACATAGACCGCTATCCAACATGCATCTATGCCTAAAAAGTCCACCTTCGAGTTAGCATCAGCACCCCTTCCAGTATTAAGTTGCAAACAACAGTACAATTGTATTAAGTATGGTGCGTAATGTAATCAACACAAATATCCTTAGACAAAGCATTGATGTTTTATCCCTAGTGGCAACAACGACATCCACAACCTTAGAACTTTCTCACCATGTCCTGGATTTAATGGAGGCATGAACCCACTATCGAGCATAAATACTCCATCTTGGGGTTACAAGTAACGACTTGGCCAGAGCCTCTACTAATAACGGAGAGCATGCAAGATCATAAACAACACATAGATGATAGATTGATAATCAACATAACATAGTATTCCATATTCATCGGATCCCAACAAACGCAACATGTAGCATTACAAATAGATGATCTTGATCATGTTAGGCAGCTCACAAGATCGACAATCATAGCACATGAGGAGAAGACAACCATCTAGCTACTGCTATGGACCCATAGTCCAGGGGTGAACTACTCACACATCACTCCGGAGGCGACCATGGTGATGAAGAGTCCTCCGGGAGATGATTCCCCTCTCCGGCAGGGTGCTGGAGGCGATCTCCTGAATCCCCCGAGATGGGATTGGCAACGGCGGCGTCTCTGGAAGGTTTTCTGTATCTTGGCTCTCGGTACTGGGGTTATTATCGACGAAGGCTTCTTATAGGCGGAAGGGTAGGTTTAGGTGCGACGCGAGGGGCCGACACAACAGGGCCGCGCGGCCAGGGCCTGGGCCGCGCCGCCCTAGCGTGTCGCCGCTTCGTCGCCCCACTTCGTTTCCCTTTCGGTCTTCTGGAATCTTCATGGAAAAATAAGACCCTGCGGGTTGATTTCGTCCAATTCCGAGAATATTTCCTTACTAGGATTTCTGAAACCAAAAACAGCAGAAAACAACAACTGGCTCTTCGGCATCTTGTTAATAGGTTAGTGCCGGAAAATGCATAAATATGACATAAAGTATGTATAAAACATGTGTGTATCATCAATAAAGTAGCATGGAACATAAGAAATTATCGATACGTTGGAGACGTATCACACCTCCCTACATTTTTTTCCTTGGTGGTGAAAGGTGGAGGTTTTGCTAGATCTTTTTTTTTCATGTGCACAAGAGGTGTTTGATAAAATGTTTGTCAGGATGCCACTTGATTTAATTTAATAAGATTTCTCCTCTTTTTGATCCTAAAAGGTCAGCAACTATTTTCTCGTATACATAGTCCGTACAATACTAATTTTAGAAAGCTGATTGCATCTAATACATAATTGTACTTATGATGCAGATGAGTCATCCATGGATGTACGGTAACCATTGTGCTCCCGCTTTCAGAGAGGGCATGAAATCTTTCCTGCTTGTGGCCAAGGCCAACAAGTCGAAGCAAGGTTTTATGTGTTGTCCATGTCTAAAATGTAAGAATGAGAAGGATTACTCTTGATCAAGAGACATTAAGAGCCACCTGCTTCGGTTCGGATTCATGCCACGCTATAATGTTTGGACCAAGCACAGAGAGGAAGACGTCGATGAAGAAGAAGATAACGACGACCAGTACCGATCTATGTTCTCTGAATGCGATGATACCGCAATGGAAGACAATGAAGAAGAAGGAGGTGAAGAACGGGCTCAGATGATCCTGTTGATGATGATCTTTGTCGGGCCATTTCTGATGCAAGGAGAGACTGTGGGAGAGATAAGGAGAGGTTGCAGTTCGACAAGATGTTAGAGAACCACCACAAATTGTTGTACCCAGGTTGTGAAGATGGGCAGAGAAAGCTGGGTAGCTGATTGGAATTGCTGAAATGGAAGGCAGAGGCCGGTGTGACTGACTCGGGATTTGCAAAATTGCTGATAATATTAAAGAAGCTGCTTCCAAGAAATAACGAATTGCCCGCCTGTACGTATGAAGCAAAGAAGTTTGTCTGCCCTCTAGGATTAGATGTGCAGAAGATGCATGCATGCATTAATGACTGTATCCTATACTGCGGTGAGAAGTACGAGAATTTTAATAAATGCCTGATATGCGGTGCATTGCGGTATAAGATCAGATGAAATGACCCTGGTGATGTGGAGGGCGAGCCACCCAGGAAGAGGGTTCATGCGAAGGTGATGTGGTATGCTCTCATATATAATACCACGGTTGAAACGTTTGTTCAGAAACAAAGAGCATGCCAAGTTGTTGCGATGGAACATGGAAGAACGTAAGAAAGACGCGATGTTGAGGCACCCCGCTGATGGTCGACAGTGGAGAAACATCGGGAGAGAGTTCTCAGATTTTGCAGGTGAGGCAAGAAACTTATGGTTTGGTCTAAGTACAGATGGCATGAATCCTTTTGGGGAGCAGAGCTGCAGTCACAGCACCTGGTCCGTGACTCTATGTATCTACAACTTTCCTCCTTGGTTGTGCATGAAGCAGAAGTTCATTATGATGCCAGTGCTTATCCAAGGCCCAAATCAACCCGGCAACGACATTGATGTGTACCTAAGGCCATTAGTTGATGAACTTTTGGAGTTATGGGCCGAACCAGGTGTACATGTGTGGGATGAGCACACCGAGCAAGAATTTGACCTACGAGCGTTGCTATTCGTAACCATCAATGATTGGTCTGCTCTTAGTAACATTTCAGGACAAACAAACAAGGGATACAATGCATGTACACACTGTTTAGATGAGACTGAAAGTAAATATTTTGGAAAAAGTAGGAAAAATGTGTACCCGTACAATCGTTGATCCTTTCGCGCAAGCATGCCTTAAGGAAAAAAGACAAGCATTTCAATGGCCAGGCAGAACACCATCCGAAGCCCGTCCCCCGTAGTGGTGCTGATGTATTTGACATGGTCAAGGATTTAAATGTTATCTTTGGAAAGGGTCCAGGAATTCGACATGTTCCGAAAGACACTGACGGACACGCGCCCATGTGGAAGAAGAAATCTATTTTTTGGGAGCTAGAATATTGGAAAGTCCTGGAAGTCCGCTCTGCAATCGACGTGATGCACCTGACCAAGAATCTTTGTGTGAATATTCTAGGTTTTCTGGGCGTGTATGGGAAGACAAAAGATACAACAGAAGCACGGGAGGACCAAGAACGTCATAAAGGACGAGACGGCAATCATCCGGGGCTGTTTGAAGGGCCTGCTGATACGTCTCAAACGTATCTATAATTTCTTATGTTCCATGCTACTTTTATGATGATACTCACATGTTTTATACACACTTTATGTCATTATTATGCATTTTCCGGCACTAACCTATTGACAAGATGCCGAAGAGCCAGTTGCTGTTTTCTGCTGTTTTTGGTTTCAGAAATCCTACAAAGGAAATATTCTCGGAATTGGACAAAATCAACACCCAGAGTCTTATTTTTCCACGAAGCTTCCAGAAGACCGAAGGGGATACGAAGTGGGGCCACGAGGTGGTGACACACTAAGGCGGCGCGGCCAAGGAGGGGCCCGCGCCGCCCTAGTGTGTGGGCCCCTCGCGCCGCCTCCAACCCTGCCCTTCCGCCTACTTATAGCCTTCGTCGCGAAAACCCCTGTACCGAGAGCCACGATACGGAAAACCTTCCAGAGACGCCACCGCCGCCAATCCCATCTCGGGGGATTCAGGAGATCGCCTCCGGCACCCTGCCGGGAGAGGGAATCAATTCCCGGAGGACTCTTCATCACCATGATCGCCTCCGGATTGATGTGTGAGTAGTTCACCCCTGGACTATGGGTCCATAGCAGTAGCTAGATGGTTGTCTTCTCCTCATTGTGCTATCATGTTAGATCTTGTGAGCTGCCTATCATGATCAAGATCATCTATTTGTAATGCTACATGTTGTGTTTGTTGGGATCCGATGAATATGGAATACTATGTCAAGTTGATTATCAATCTATCATATATGTGTTGTTTATGATCTTGCATGCTCTCTGTTGCTATTAGAGGCTCTGGCCAAGTTGATACTTCTGACTCCAAGAGGGAGTATTTATGCTCGATAGTGGGTTCATGCCTCCATTAAATCTGGGACAGTGACAGAAAGTTCTAAGGTTGTGGATGTGCTATTGCCACTAGGGATAAAACATCAATGCTTTGTCTAAGGATATTTGTGTTGATTATATTACGCACCATACTTAATGTAATTTTCTGTTGTTTGCAACTTAATACTGGAAGGGGTGCGGATGCTAACCCGAAGGTGGACTTTTTAGGCAGAGATGCATGCTGGATAGCGGTCTATGTACTTTGTCGTAATGCCCAATTAAATCTCACACTAGTCATCATGATATGTATGTGCATTGTTATGCCCTCTTTATTTGTCAATTGCCCAACTGTAATTTGTTCACCCAACATGCTATTTCTTATTGGAGAGACACCACTAGTGAACTGTGGACCCCGGTCCATTTTCTTTTACATCTGAATACAATCTACTGCAAACATTGTTCTTTACTGTTCTTCGCATACAAACATCATTTTCCACACCATACAATTAATGCTTTGTTTACAGCAAGCCGGTGAGATTGACAACCTCACTGTTAAGTTGGGGCAAAGTATTTGGATTTTATTGTGTAGGTTCCACGTTGGTGCCGGAATCCCTGGTGTTGCGCCGCACTACACTCCGCCACCAACAACCTTCACGTGCTCCTTGACTCCTAATGGTTCGATAACCTTGGTTTCTTACTGAGGGAAAACTTGCTGCTATACGCATCACACCTTCCTTTTGGGGTTCCCAACGGGCGTGTGCTTGACGCGTCATCAAGACTGTTTTCTGGCGCCGTTGCCGGGGACCTGAAGAAAAGTTACACCACAAAGATTTCTAACTCCCACGTCAACTGCACGCCAGCAACCGTTTTCTGGCGCCGTTGCCGGGGAGATCAAGACACGCTGCAGGGGGAGTCTCCCACTTCCAATCTCTTTACTTTGTTTTTGTCTTGCTTTACTTTATTTTATGTACTGCTTTGTTTGTTCTTATATCAAAAATACAAAAAAATTAGTTACTTGCTTTACTTTATTTACTATCTTTTTTGCGTTCTCATTATTAAAAACACAAAAAATTAGTTACTTGCATTTACTTTATTTAGTTTGCTTTATTTACTTTTGCTAAAATGGGTACTCCTAAGAATACTAAGTTGTGTGACTTCACTAGCACAAATAATAATGATTTCCTATGCACACCTATTGCTCCACCTGCTACTATAGCAGAATTTTTTGAAATTAAACCTGCTTTACTAAATCTTGTTATGAGAGAGCAATTTTCAGGTGTTAGTTCCGATGATGCTGCTGCCCATCTTAATAATTTTGTTGAACTTTGTGAAATGCAAAAGTATAAGGATGTAGATGGTGACATTATAAAATTAAAATTGTTTTCTTTCTCCTTAAGAGGAAGAGCTAAAGATTGGTTGCTATCTTTGCCTAAGAATAGTATTGATTCATGGACTAAATGTAAGGATGCTTTCATTGGTAGATATTATCCTCCTGCTAAAATTATATCTTTGAGAAGTAGCATAATGAATTTTAAGCAATTGGATAATGAGCATGTTTCCCAAGCATGGGAAAGAATGAAATCTTTGGTAAAGAATTGCCCTACCCATGGACTGACTACTTGGATGATCATCCAAACCTTTTATGCAGGATTGAATTTTTCTTCGCGGAACCTATTGGATTCAGCAGCTGGAGGTACTTTTATGTCCATCACTCTAGGCGCCACAACAAAGCTTCTTGATGATATGATGATTAATTACCGTGAATGGCACACTGAAAGAGCTCCACAAGGTAAGAAGGTAAATTCTGTTGAAGAAACCTCCTCCTTGAGTGATAAGATTGATGCTATTATGTCTATGCTTGTGAATGGTAGATCTAATGTTGATCCTAATAATGTTCCGTTAGCTTCATTGGTTGCTCAAGAAGAGCATGTTGATGTGAACTTCATTAAAAATAATAATTTCAACAACAATGCTTATAGGAATAATTCTAGTAACAACTATAGGCCATATCCTTCTAATAATGGTAATGGTTATGGTAATTCTTATGGTAATTCTTACAACAATAATAGGAGTGTACCCCCTGGTCTTGAAGCCATGCTTAAAGAATTTATTAGTACACAAACTGCTTTTAATAAATCTGTTGAAGAAAAGCTTGGTAAAATTGATATTCTTGCTTCTAAGGTTGATAGTCTTGCTACTGATGTTGATCTTTTAAAATTGAAAGTTATGCCTAATGAAACTAAATATATTAAGTCATTTTCTACAGCAAACGCTATCCAAGTTCGAATTAATGAAAATATAAGATTGATGGCTGAATTACATGCTAGGTGGGAAAGAGAAGGATATGCTAAAGAGAATAATGTAGCCAAAGTTTGGACTATTACCACCACTAGTAATGTTGATACTTCACATGTTGCTACACCTCCTACTATCAATGGTAAATTAATTGGTGTTGGCAATGTTTCTACTCCTAATGCAAAGCGTGCAAAACTGCCTGAAACTGCTAAAACTGCTGAAACTGCTTGTGATAAAACTGCTGAAAGTTTTCAAAATATTGGGGACAATGATCCCATTGCTGTAGATCATAATGGTTTAGATTTTGATGATTGTCACATCTCTGAAGTTATAAAGTTCTTACAAAAAACTTGCTATAAGTCCTAATGCTAGTGCTATAAATTTGGCCTTTACAAAACATATTACAAATGCTCTCATAAAAGCTAGAGAAGATAAATTAAAACTTGAAACTTCTATTCCTAGGAAGTTGGAAGATGGTTGGGAGCCCATCATTAATATGAAGGTCAATGATTTTGATTGTAATGCTTTATGTGATCTTGGTGCAAGTATTTCCATTATGCCTAAGAAAATCTATAATATGCTTGACTTGCCACCATTGAAAAATTATTATTTGGATGTTAATCTTCACTACAAGAAAAGTTGCCATGGCCGACGAAGTTGAAGTCACGCCGTGGTTGCTGGTGTACCATGGCCGACGATTTTGGGTCCCTCCGTGGTGCATGTCAAAACTTTTTTTTTCTCGTTTTTGAGGCCACCTAGCCCGACGAAAGCGGCCAAAACGTCGCGTATGGTGGCCCGGGACGTGGTGCATCTCGAAATCTCGGGTTCGCCGGCCGAGTCAACGCAAATCCGCACCGCCGAGGGATGTAGGGCCCGGATGGCAGCCTCTCCGGCATTGTTTTTTTCACGGTCGCGCCATCTCGTTCAACGTTCTCCGATCGGGCCGTTTACGATGCGGGATCATGGGTCCCGCATGTCATCCTCTATGAACCAAAATTCTTTCTATTCTTGGATTTTTTTGACCCCCGATTTCGGCTACTTCCTTTTTCTTTTGATCCCTTGCCGCCTTGGAAACGTTGAGACCGCTGTCTGCTAAATGGGACCCGCATGTCATCCTCTATGTGCAATCAACTTTCTTTTCTTGGAGTTTTTTTGGCACCTCATATTTGGTCACTTGCCTTTTTTTTCGATCCCTGCCGCCTCTCAAACGGTGATACCGCTGCTGCTAAATGGGACCCGCATGTCATCCTCTATGTACTATAAAACTTTCTTTTCTTGGATTTTTTTTGGCACCTCATATTTGGTCACTTGCCTTTTTTTTTCGATCCCTCGCCGCCTCTCAAACGGTGATACCGCTGCTGCTAAATGGGACCCGCATGTCATCCTCTATGTACTATAAAACTTTCTTTTCTTGGATTTTTTTTTGGCACCTCATATTTGGTCACTTGCCTTTTTCTTTCGATCCCCTGCCGCCTCTCAAACGGTGATACCGCTGTCTGCTAAATGGGACCCGCATGTCATCCTCTATGGACTATAAAACTTTCTTTTCTTGAATTATTTTTGGCTCCCGATATTTGGTCACTTGCCTTTTTCTTTCGATCCCCTGCCGCCTCTCAAACAGTGAGACCGCTGCAGCTAAATGGGACCCGCATGTCATCCACTATGAGCAATCGACTTTCTTTTCTTGGAGTTTTTTTTGGCACCTCATATTTGGGCACTTGCCTTTTTCTTTCGATCTCATGCCACATTTGAAACGTTGAGGAACCTGCTGGCTCATGGGACCCGCATGTCATCCTCTATGTGCTATAAAAGTTTCTTTTCTTGAATTATTTTTGGCTCCTCATATTTTTTTCACTTGCCTTTTTCTTTCGATCTCATGCCACGTTTGAAACGTTGAGGAACCTGCAGGCTCATGGGACCCGCATGTCATCCTCTATGTACTATAAAAGTTCATTTTCTTGGTTTTTTTCACCCTCCGATTTTTGGCAATTTTTTTTTTCTTTTGAACCCCGCCGCCTCTCAAACGGTGATACCGCTCGTTGCTAAATGGGACCCGCATGTCATCCTCTATGTACTATAAAACTTTCTTTTCTTGAATTATTTTTGGCTCCTCATATTTGGTCACTTGCCTTTTCTTTCGATCTCATGCCACGTTTGAAACGTTGAGGAACCTGCTGGCTCATGGGACCCGCATGTCATCCTCTATGTGCTATAAAAGTTTATTTTCTTTATTTTTTTTTCACCCTCTGATTTTTGGTTATTTCCTTTTTCTTTTGATCCCCTGCCGCCTTGGAAACGTTGGGTAAGCTGCTGACTCATGGGAACCGCATGTCATCCTCTATGTACAATCAACTTTATTTTTCTTTTGATCTCAAGCCGCATTTGAAACGTTGAGACCGCTGCTGCTAAATGGGACCCGCATGTCATCCTCTACGTACAATAAAGTTTCTTTTCTTGGATTATCTTTGGCTCCTGATATTTTGTCACTTGCCTTTTTCTTTCGATCTCATGCCGCCTTTGAAACGTTGAGTAAGCTGCTGGCTCATGGGTCCCGCATGTCATCCTCTACGAACAATAAAAGTTTCCTTTCTTGGAGTTATTTTTTACCCCTAATTTCTGGCTATTTGCCTTTTTTCTTTTGATCTCCTGCCCCCTCTGAAACGATGAGGACGCTGTTGGCAGGTCGGTCCCACATGTCATCCTCTATGAACAATAAAAGTTTCCTTTGATGGATTTATTTTGAACCCCTAATTAATTTCTGGATATTTCCCCTGCCGCCTTGGAATCGTTGAGGATGTTGCTGCCTCATGGGTCCCGCATGTCATCCTCTCAGAATGGTAAATGTTTATTTTCTTGGATTTTGTTGACCAAACGATTTTTGGCTTATTTTTTCTTTCGATCACGTGCAGCCTTTAAAACGTTGAGGACGCTGCTGGCTCACGGGTCCCACATGTCAACCTCTATGAACAATAAACGCTGAGGATGCTGCTGCCTCATGGGTCCCGCATGTCATCCTCTCAGAACGAAAATGTTTCTTTTCTTGGATTTTTTACCAACAGATTTATGGTTTATTTTTTCTTTCCATCCCCTGCCGCCTTTAAAACGTTGACGATGCTATTGGCTCATGGGTCCCCGATGTCAGCTTATATGTTGAATCTCCTTGTTTTTTTTGTCTTTGCGAAGCATAGGACTTTCCTGTTTTTTTAGAAAATTCGGAACTTTCCTGTTTTGGAGTGGGCTGAAATTGTACGAGTCAAAAGGCCCAGAAGGATAGTTCGAAGGCCCAGATGTCCGGATGCAGCCCAATTGAAATCTTTCTTCTTGGATTTTTTTCACCCCCGATTTCTGGCTACTTCATTTTTCTTTTGGTTCTCGTGCCGCCTTGGAAACGTTGAGACCGCTGCCGCAAAATGGGACCCGCATGTCATCCTCTACGTACAATAAAATTTCTTTTCTTGGATTATTTTTGGCTCCTGATATTTGGTCACTTGCCTTTTTCTTTCGATCCCGTGCGGCCTCTCAAACGGTGATACCGCTGCCGCTAATTGGGACCCGCATGTCATCCTCTATGTACAATCAAGTTTCTTTTCTTGAATTATTTTATTTGGTCACTTGCCTTTTTCTTTCGATCTCATGCCACGTTTGAAACGTTGAGGAACCTGCTGGCTCATGGGACCCGCATGTCATCCTCTATGTACTATAAAAGTTCATTTTCTTTGTTTTTTTTCACCCTCTGATTTTTGGCTATTTCCTTTTTCTTTTGATCCCCTGCCGCCTTGGAAACGTTGAGTAAGTCTGCTAGCTCATGGGACCCGCATGTCATCCTCTATGTCCATCAACTTTATTTTCTTGGATTTTTTTGACCCCCTAATTTCGGCTACTTTCTTTTTCTTTTGATCTCAAGCCGCATTTGAAACGTTGGGACCGCTGCTGCAAAATGGGACCCGCATGTCATCCTCTATGTAAATAAAGTTTCTTTTCTTGGATTATCTTGGGCTCCCGATATTTTGTCACTTGCCTTTTTCTTTCGATCTCATGCCGCCTTTGAAACGTTAAGTAAGTCTGCTGGCTCATGGGTCCCGCATGTCATCCTCTACGAACAATAAAAGTTTCCTTTCTTGGAGTTATTTTTTACCCCTAATTTCTGGCTATTTGCCTTTTTCTTTTGATCTCCTGCCCCCTTTGAAACGATGAGGACACTGTTGGCAGGTCGGTCCCACATGTCATCCTCTATGAACAATAAAACTTTCCTTCGATGGATTTATTTTGAGCCCCTAATTAATTTCTGGCTATTTCCTTTTTTTCTTTGATCCCCTGCCGCCTTGGAAACGTTGAGGATGCTGCTGCCTCATCGGTCCCGCATGTCATCCTCTCAGAACGATAAATATTTTCTTTTCTTGGATTTTTTTACCAACTGATATTTGGTTTTTTTTTATTTTCGATCCCCTGCCGCCTTTGAAACGTTGACGACGCTGATAGCTCATGGGTCCCTGATGTCAGCCTCCCCGTACAAGAAACATGTGATATCTTGATTATTTTGCAGACAATAAACAGTGTATTTCGCTCTGAGCTATTGCAAACGGATAAATTAAATCTTTATTTTTACAACTTATATCTTGAATCTCCTTGTTTTTTGTTTTGGCGAAGCATAGGACTTTCCTGTTTTTTTTTTTTGAGAAAAATCCGAACTTTCATGTTCTGGAGTGGGCTGAAATTGTACGAGTCAAAAAGCCCAGAAGGATAGTTCGAAGGCCCAGATGTCCAGATGCAACCCAATTGAAATCTTTCTTTTCTTGGATTTTTTTCACCCCCTGATTTCTGGCTACTTCATTTTTCTTTTGGTCCTGTGCCGCCTTGGAAACGTTGAGACCGCTGCTGCAAAATGGGACCCGCATGTCATCCTCTATGTACAATAAAGTTTCTTTTCTTGGATTATTTTTGGCTCCTGATATTTGGTCACTTGCCTTTTTCTTTCGATCTCATGCCACGTTTGAAACGTTGAGGAACCTGCTGGCTCATGGGACACGCATGTGATCCTCTATGTACAATCAAGTTTCTTTTCTTGGATTTTTTTCACCCCCTGATTTCTGGCTACTTCATTTTTCTTTTGGCCCTGTGCCGCCTTGGAAACGTTGAGACCGCTGCTGCAAAATGGGACCCGCATGTCATCCTCTATGTACAATAAAGTTTCTTTTCTTGGATTATTTTTGGCTCCTGATATTTGGTCACTTGCCTTTTTCTTTCGATCTCATGCCACGTTTGAAACGTTGAGGAACCTGCCGGCTCATGGGACCCGCATGTCATCCTCTATGTACAATCAAGTTTCTTTTCTTGGATTATTTTTGGCTCCTGATATTTGGTCACTTGCTTTTTTCTTTTGATCCCCTCTGCCCCCTTTGAAACGTTGAGTAAGCCGTCGGCTCAAGGGACCCGCATGTCATCCTCTATGTCCATCAACATTCTTTTCTTGGATTTTTTTGACCACCTAATTACTAGCTACTTTCTTTTTCTTTTGATCTCAAGCCGCATTTCAAACATTGAGACCGCTGCTGCAAAATTGGACCCACATGTCATCCTCTATGTACAATAAATCTTGGATTATTTTTGGCTCCTGATATTGGGTCACTTGCCTTTTTCTTTCGATCTCATGCCGCCTTTGAAACGTTGAGTAAGCTGCTGGCTCACGGGTCCCGCATGTGATCCTCTACGAACAATAAAAGTTTCCTTTCTTGGAGTTATTTTTGACCCCTAATTTCTGGCTATTTGCCTTTTTCTTTTCATCCCGTGCCCCCTTTGAAACGATGAGGACGCTGTTGGCAGGTCGGTCCCACATGTCATCCTCAATGAACAATAAAAGTTTCCTTTGGTGGATTTATTTTTGACCCCTAATTAATTTCTGGCTATTTCCTTTTATTCTTTTGATCCCCTGGCGCCTTGGAATCGTTAAGGATGCTGCTGCCTCATGGGTCCCGCATGTCATCCTCTCAGAAAGGTTAATGTTTCTTTTCTTGGATTTTGTTTACCAACTGATTTTTGGCTTTTTTTTCTTCTTTCGATCTCCTGCCGCCTTTAAAACGTTGACGATGCTGCTGGCTCATGGGTTCCACATTTCAGCCTCTATAAACAATAAACGTTGAGGATGCTGCTGCCTCATGGGTCCCGCAGGTCATCCTCTCAGAATGATAAATGTTTTCTTTTCTTGGATTTTTTTTTACCAACTTATTTTTGGTTTTTTTATTTTCGATCCCCTGCCGCCTTTGAAACGTTGACGACGCTGCTGGCTCATGGGTCCCCGATGTCAGCCTCCCGTACAAGAAACATGTGATATCTTGATTATTTTGCAGACAATAAACAGTGTATTTCGCTCTGAGCTATTGCAAAGGGATAAATTAAATCTTTGTTTTTACATAAACAAACTTATATGTTGAATCTCCTTGTTTTTTGTTTTTGCCAAGCATTGGACTTTCCTGTTTTGGAGTGGGCTTAAATTGTACGAGTCAAAAGGCTTCCAACACGATAGTTCGAAGGCCCGGATGTCCAGATGCAGCCCAATTGAAATCTTTCTTTTCATGGATTTTTTTACACCCTGATTTCTGGCTACTTCCTTTTTCTTTTGATCCCGTGCCGCCTGGAAACTATGAAACCGCTATTGCAAAATGGGACCCACATGTCATCCTCTATGTACAATAAAAGTTTCTTTTCGTGGATTATTTTTGGCTCCTGATATTTGGTCACTTGCCTTTTTTCTTTCTATCCCGTGCAAAATGGGACCCGCATGTCGTCCTCTATTTACAAAAAAGTTTCCTTTCTTGGAGTTATTTTTTACCCTAATTTGTGGCTACTTCCTTTTTTTTTGATCCCCTGCCGCCTTTGAAACGTTGAGGACTCTGCTGGCTCATGGGCCCCACATGTCAGCCTCTGTGAACAATAAACCTTTCCTCTGTGAACACTAGCATTGACGAACTGAATGTGAACATGCGTTACAGGCTTTTTTTAGTAAATTTTGTCAACCAATTGCTAGCTTCTGTATATATCACTAGTAGTACATACATCGCGAAAGCATTAGAATATTAGACCATGTTCACAAGAATAACATCAAGTCTGAACTACATTAACAGAGTGATAAAATATATTGTTCAGACCAGTACAAAATATAGGGAGTTAAACTAACACTATGCAGAAATTGGCCCATCTCTTGCATATATCCCTCTAGCAAAGGGATCAGCCACTGACAAGTCATGTACCAACCAGCTAAGAACACCGTCCGAGCTGAACTTATCTAAGGATGGTAAATATCCAAACAGAAAATCAACATCTCTATAAGCGGTGTTCTTCAGGTCTAGCTGCTCGAACTGGGTATCCCACCAGATCTTCTTGTGATGATATCTTACACCAAAATTCATTACTTTGAGCATTCTAGTGTTCTGTATAAAGAACCCGGAGACAATAACATCATTTTTCCTTCCTCGGTAGTCAGAAATCGAAATTTCTTTGAGGTGGAGATCAAGGCATTCAATGGGACAGGCTGGCTCATTATGCAGCACATGAACCTTATTGCCGGTTCTATAAAACCGCAAAGAAGTCAAATTAAGTAGTCAGTACAATAACAAAGTACTTCATAGCTATCAACTAATGAATATCTCAGGTGAGTTGAATCATGTGTTAATTGAGGACCGTGGAACAACATAATCCCCTGACACGTTCCAATTTGATAGATGCACTTTGTCATTGTAAAGTTGGGGAAAGGTTACCAACATGGGAAACTCCAATCAGCAACTAGTTGCGGGTGCACCCCATTTTTCTTTTGACACTTCCAAGTTTCCAAAAAAATGTAAACTAAAAGTCTGGACATACATTGTGTTCTATCATGTGCTTCTGTGAAGTTTCATCCAAAAATATGATAATATGTGATCTACACAAAAAAAGAACAAATGATGTGTAAATAGTAAGTCACACTATTTACATATGTCTTCTCTTTTTTACACAGATCACATATTATCATGTGTTTATATGAAACTTCACGGATGCACAAGATACAACACATTGTATGACAAGAAGTTTAGTTTTGAACCAACATAATATAACTCCATTGTGGATGTTCTTCTAGTACAATTGTTCAACTGATCTAGGCTAATAACAGAGTTAACTCCATGTAACTCTACGAGTTTTTGCTCATAGTGGTAAACAGTTAACAACAACGAATTTACCTGGATATATAGCTTCTCCGTGCAGGGGAAAGCATCTAAGAAATGCAAGTAGTTGATCCAGACGAGGGCCGTCAGATTTTAGAACCAAGTTCTTCACTGTGCACAGAGAATTTTCCAAGCTTATGGGCATCATCCTCTACAGGACAATGGTACATATGTCAAAAAAAATAACAAAAATGTGAGTTAATTCAACAAGAAGAAGGCTGTTCTACCAAAAAGTTTATGCGTCCAATAACAAGTTGGCAGCCAGGGTACGACGCAAAGCCCAACACCATCAACTTTGGTGCGTTGGCGACCTGGATTAGTAGTGGAACATCATCAACGCATATGACCAATCTCTCGAGGCAAGATGCATCCATAATTTGCACCGTGTCTAACTGAATAAGTTCGGTGGTGTTGCGTTTCCAATAGCTAGCCACACTAATTGTACGAAGATTTGGCATTTCAATGTTGAGTTGGGTGAACCCGTGGACCCCCTCAAGGTGAAGTGCCTCGAGCACAATACAGCGGGTGAACAGGCGGTCGATGTTCGTCGCCTTACAGATGTAGACGTTATAGAGCAAGAGCCTTTTGAGTTGGGGGAAAAGAAGCATGGAGTTGGCATGAATCTCGGGCAAATAGCAAGTAGAAATGCTGACAATGCGCAGCGTGGGCGCGCAGCGGAACGCGGACAGCGGGAAGGAGCGCATCACTGTTCCAGCATCGAATCTGAGGTTCTCGACGCAAGATAGGGTGCTGGACCGGAACCAGCTGTCGAGCGTGGTGTCGACCTTGCAAGTGGTTCTGAAGGGGTCGATTGACACGCTTCTGGCGGGGCCAGGGTGAGCGGCGAGGATACTGGAGACCGCGGCGATGCGTTTGTGGTTTTGCTTGGCGAGTTGGTCGTCGATCTCGAGGTTAAGTGGGACGGAGTGCCAGAGGTGGCGCCACCGTTTGGAGACCAAGGTTGTGCTTACAGCGGATATAGTGGGCAGGTGGGAGATGATGATGTGGAGAATCTGGTCCGGTAGGCGGCCGATGAGGTCGTTGTCGCCGACGAGGAGGTTAAGTGGGACGGAGCGCCGAGGTGGCGCCACCGTTTGGAGAGCAATGTTGTCCTTACAGCGGATATCATGGGCAGGAGGGAGATGATGATGTGCAGCATCTCGTCGGGGAGGCGGCTGATGAGGTCGAGGCTCGACGGAGGCTCTTCCCGATCTGGCTCGACCCGCCTTCGGGAGTTGAGCGGCTCCGCCTCCATCTGACACGGCGGCGACACACGCAACGCCGCAGTCGTCTGCTCGAAGTGTGTAGCAGGTAGCGGAGCGGATCTGCTGGACAGGGGAATAGGCGCAGCGGCGGTGGTGAGGACAGAAAGGTACTCGGCGGTGGATTTAGGTGGATGGCGGATGCAAGTGCGCTGGGGGTTTTTGGAGGAGACGGCAAGCGCTATGCAAGGAACTATTGCGGCGGGCGGCCAGCCGGGGTGCCTGAGGAGAGAAAGGTATACTACTAGTACTAATGATGCGGTGCGGCGTTTGCGTCTCCCTTCCCCACGCGTGCAGCCTTCACATTTCACAAGACGTGCGAGTTTTTCAACAGAGATTATCAAGTGGAGAGACTTTCCCAATGCAATTGTCTCTCCACTTGATAATCACTCTTGAAAACACCGACAAGATGGCGGTGAAGAAGACGGAGAGGCAAGGAAAAAAGCAATATGAATTGAAATCAAATATAATACGGGCGTTCCTTCTCTCTCTGGTCTCTGCTGCACTTACTGCACCTGTGGTGCAGGCGTGTGACCCGAGAAGAAGCTAATGTACTGTATAGCCGTCCCTTGCACGCCGTGTAGCTGTATTTTGTCTCGTCAAATCAGCTCGGGACAGTTTCAGCAGAGTTTTTTCTTGCCATAATCATAATAGGCGAACATTACCACGGGCACACGGTAGTGCACATCCAACTTCTACTACTCAATCCTCCATATGCTGCACAAACCACCACTTTAACTTTTTCTTCGTAGTTTTCATGATTTTTAGCAGTTTCCACCATGTGGTGGTCTAATCTGTTGCAATTTTTACCACTTGGTCATCTGATCAGTTATTTTGTCATGTCGATAGCAAAATCAACAAGTGGATGCCAACTTTTTTGAAGGGCTACTCTCTAAAACACAGTTTGCATTATGGCATGTTTGGTATTTTTCCCTAGGTAGTACATCCAAAAAAAAAATTGACTACATGCTTTTATTTGCCTATTTTAAGAACCTTTTACCATGATTTCAAATTTAGGTCAAACTCACGGGGGCCATAGGATGCACGGCATTTATTTGGCAATTGTTTCAGTATGGCCAACTAGTTAGGCCTCCTTTGGTTCATAGGAAAAGGAAAATCATAGAATTGGGATGTCATGTCTACTTGAATCCTATGGGAATCGTGCTCCTTTGATTCATATGATTGTCATAGGAATTATGTTGGATTTGGTTCTTATGGGAAAAATTCCTATACAAGTCATTTGATTCATAGGAACTATTCATATAGGAATCTTGTAGTGCAAATCTTATAGGAAAAAACCATTAGCTAATACCTCATGGAAAAGTTCCTTTGCCACAATCAAAGACACATCATGCCGAAGTTTTGTTCTAGGACATGGACACGTTCAAACTAATCATGGTAATAGATGATACAACATCGCACACATAAATAGACGACATGTCTAAAATCATACATTTTTTGAACACAGAAATGTCCCGAAGGACCTGGCGACACTGCTTTTATATTATGATGATGACGGTGGGATTACAGACTGCAAGCTAGGAGGACCCTCCAAGTAAAAGGAAACTACAGACAAGACATCCAAAAGTACAAAAAGAACTCTAGTT
>NC_061508.1:363562211-363583082 GCF_022539505.1 Lolium rigidum | reverse complement strand
AAAATACTAAGTTGTGTGACTTCACAAATGCAAATAATAATGATTTCCTATGCACACCTATTGCTCCACCTGCTACTACAGCGAGAATTCTTTGAAATCAAACTCGCTTTACTGAACTTGGTTATGAGAGATCAATTTTACGGTGTTAGTTACGATGATGCTTGCTGCCCATCTCAATAATTTTGTTGAACTTTGTGAAATGCAAAAGTATAAAGATGTAGATGGTGATATTATTAAATTGAAAGTGTTTCCTTTCTCATTAAGAGGAAGAGCTAAAGATTGGTTGCTATCTTTGCCTAAGAATAGTATTGATTCATGGACTAAATGCAAGGATGCTTTTATTGGTAGATATTATCCTCCCGCTAAAATTATATCTTTGAGAAGTAGCATAATGAATTTTAAGCAATTAGATACTGAACATGTTGCTCAAGCATGGGAGAGAATGAAAACTTTGGTAAAGAATTGCCCAACCCATGGACCGACTACTTGGATGATCATCCAAACCTTCTATGCGGGACTAAATTTTTCTTCGCGGAATTTATTGGATTCAGCTGCTGGAGGTACCTTTATGTCCATCACATTGGGGGCGGCTACAAAACTTCTTGATGATATGATGATAAATTACTCCGAATGGCACACGGAAAGAGCTCCACAAGGTAAGAAGGTAAATTCTGTTGAAGAAACCTCTTCCTTGAGTGATAAGATTGATGTGATTATGTCTATGCTTGTGAATGGTAGATCTAATGTAGATCCAAATAATGTTCCTTTATCTTCATTGGTTGCTCAAGAAGAAAATGTTGATGTGAATTTCATTAAAAATAATAATTTCAACAACAATGCTTATAGGAACAATTCTGGTAATAACTATAGGCCATATCCTTCTGCTAATGGTAATGGTTATGGTAATTCTTATGGGAATTCTTACAATAATAATAGGAGTGTACCCCCTGGTCTTGAAGCCATGCTTAAAGAGTTTATTAGTACACAAACTGCTTTTAACAAATCTGTTGAGGAAAAGCTTGATAAAATTGATACTATTGCTTCTAGAGTTGATAGACTTGCCTCCGATGTTAATCTTTTAAAATTGAAAGTTATGCCTAATAATGATATTGATAATAAGATTACTACTACAGCAAATGCCATCCAAGTTAGAATTAATGAGAATATAAGATTAATGGCTGAACTGCGTGCTAGGTGGGATAGAGAAGAAAATGAAAAACTAGCTAAAGAGAATAATGTAGCTAAAGTTTGGACTATTACCACCACTAGTAATGCTAATTCTTCACATGTTGCTGCACCTCCTACTATCAATGGTAAAATAATTGGTGTTGGCAATGTTTCTACTCCTAGTGTAAAGCGTACAAAACCGCACTGAAATTGCTAAAACTGCTGAAACCGCTTGTGATAAAACTGCTGAAATTTTTTCCAACCTTGGGAACAATGATCCCATTGCTGTAGCTCATAATGATTTAGATTTTGATGATTGCCACATCTCTGAAGTTATAAAGTTCTTACAAAAACTTGCTAAAAGTCCTAATGCTAGTGCTATAAATTTAGCCTTTACCAAACATATTACAAATGCTCTCATAAAAGCTAGAGAAGAGAAACTAAAACTTGAAACTTCTATTCCTAGAAAGTTAGAAGATGGTTGGGAGCCCATCATTAAAATGAAATTCAATGACTTTGAATGTAATGCTTTATGTGATCTTGGTGCAAGTATTTCTGTTATGCCTAAAAAGATTTATGATATGCTTGACTTGCCACCATTGAAGAATTGTTATTTGGATGTTAATCTTGCCGATAATGTTAAAAAGAAACCTTTGGGGAGGATTGATAATGTGCACATTACGGTTAACAATAACCTTGTCCCTGTTTATTTTGTTGTCTTGGATATCGAATGCAATGCATCTTGTCCTATTGTGTTGGGAAGACCTTTTCTTCGAACCGTTGGTGCTGTTATTGATATGAGGGAAGGTAATATTAAATATTAATTTCCTCTCAAGAAAGGTATGGAACACTTCCCTAGAAAGAGAATGAAGTTGCCTTTTGATTCTATTATTAGAACAAGCTATGATGTTGATGCTTCTACTCTCGATGTTACTTGATTTGCACTTTCCGCGCCTAGCTGAAAGGCGTTAAGAAAAGCGCTTATGGGAGACAACCCATGTTTTTACCTACAGCAATTTTTTGTTTTGTTGAGTCTTGGAAGTTGTTTACTACTGTAGCAACCTCTCCTTATCATGTTTTTGTGCCAAGTAAAGTTTCTATGTCAAAGTTGATGTTATATTTGGGATCGCTGCGCAGAAACAGCATTGCTGTCTGTCACGAATCTGGGCACAGGACTCTGTAGAAAATTCGAAAAAATCTGCCAATTTACGAGCGTGATCCTCAGATATGTACGCAACTTTCATTAGTTTTGAGTTTTTCCATTTGAGCAAGTCTAGTGCCAGCTTTAAATTCGTCTTTACGGACTGTTCTGTTTTTGACAGATTCTACCTTTTATTTCGCATTGCCTCTTTTGCTATGTTGGATTTATTTCTTTGATCCATTAATGTCCAGTAGCATTATGCAATGTCCAGAAGTGAAAATAATGATTGTGTCACCTCTGAATGAATGAATTATTAATTGTGCACTAACCCTCTAATGAGTTTGCTTGAAGTTTGGTGTGAAGGAAGTTTTCAAGGGTCAAGAGAGGAGAATGATATACTATGATCAAGAGGAGTGAAAGCTCTAAGCTTGGGGATGCCCCCGTGGTTCACCCCTGCATATTTTAAGAAGACTCAAGCGTCTAAGCTTGGGGATGCCCAAGGCATTCCCTTCTTCATCGACAACATCATCAGGTTCCTCCCCTGAAACTATATTTTTATTCAGTCACATCTTGTGTTCTTTACTTGGAGCGTCTGTTTGTTTTTGTTTTTGTTTTGTTTGAATAAGATGGATCCTAGCATTCACTTTGTGGGAGAGAGACACGCTCCGCTGTTGCATATGGACACATGTGTCCTTAGGCTTTACTCATAATGTTCAAGGCGAAGTTTCTTCTTCGTTAAATTGTTATATGGTTGGAATTGGAAAATGCTACATGTAGTAATTCTAAAATGTCTTGGATAATGTGATACTTGGCAATTGTTGTGCTCATGTTTAAGCTCTTGCATCATATGCTTTGCACCCATTAATGAAGAAATACATAGAGCTTGCTAAAATTTGATTTGCATATTTGGTCTCTCTAAGGTCTAGATAATATCTAGTATTGAGTTTTGAACAACAAGGAAGACGGTGTAGAGTCTTATAATGTTTACAATATGTCTTTTACGTGAGTCTTTCTGCACTTGTTCATCCTTGAGTTTGCTTCAAATAACCTTGCTAGCCTAAACCTTGTATCGAGAGGGAATACTTCTCATGCATCCAAAATCCTTGAGCCAACTACTATGCCATTTGTGTCCACCATACCTACCTACTACATGGTATTTCTCCGCCATTCCAAAGTAAATTGCTTGAGTGCTACCTTTAAAATTCCATCATTCACCTTTGCAATATATAGCTCATGGGACAAAATAGCCTTAAAAACTATCGTAGTATTGAATATGTACTTATGCACTTTATATTTTATTAAGTTGCTTGTTGTGCGATAACCATGCTTCGGGGAACGCCATCAACTATTGTTGAATATCATGTGAGTTGCTATGCATGTCCGTCTTGTCCGAAGGTCTATCATTTTAGTGGTTGGAGCATGCAAAATTGTTAGAGAAGAACATTGGGCCGCTAACTAAAGCCATGAACCATGGTTGAAGTTTCAGTTTTGGACATATATCCTCAATCTCATATGAGAACAATAATCATTGCTACATGCTTATGCATTTAAGAGGAGTCCATTATCTCGTTGTCCATGTTGTCCCGGTATGGATGTCTAAGTTGAGAATAATCAAAAGCGAGAAATCCAAAATGCGAGCATTCTCCTTAGACCTTTGTACGAGCGGCATGGAGGTACCCCTTTGTGACACTTGGTTGAAACATGGCATGCAAAGATCCGGTAGTCCAAGCTAAGTAGGACGAGGTGCGGACACTATTAGTACACTATGCATGAGGCTTGCAACTTGTAAGATATAATTTACATAACTCATATGCTTTATTACTACCGTTGACAAAATTGTTTCATGTTTTCAAAATAAAAGCTCTAGCACAAATACAGCAATCGATGCTTTCCTCTTTGAAGGACCATTCTTTTACTTTTATTGTTGAGTCGGTTTACCTATCTCCCTCCACCTTAAGAAGCAAACACTTGTGTGAACTGTGCATTGATTCCTACATACTTGCATATTGCACTTGTTATATTACTTTATGTTGACAATATCCATGAGATATACATGTTATAAGTTGAAAGCAACCGCTGAAACTTAATCTTCTTTTGTGTTGCTTCAACACCTTTACTTTGATTTATTGCTTTATGAGTTAACTCTTATGCAAGACTTATTGATGCTTGTCTTGAAGTACTATTCATGAAAAGTCTTTGCTATATGATTCACTTGTTTACTCATGTCATTACCTTTGTTTTGATCGCTGCATTCATTACATATGTTTACAAATAGTATGATCAAGATTATGATGGCATGTCACTTCGAAATTATCTTTGTTCTCGTTTTACTCGCTCGGGACGAGCAGTAACTAAGCTTGGGGATGCTGATACGTCTCCAACGTATCGATAATTTCTTATGTTCCATGCTACTTTATTGATGATATCTACATGTTTTATGCACATTATATGTCATATTTATGCATTTTCCGGAACTAACCTATTAACAAGATGCCGAAGAGCCAGCTTGTTGTTTTCTCGCTGTTTTTGGTTTCAGAAATCCTAGTAAGGAAATATTCTCGGAATTGGACGAAACTTTCGCCCAGGGTCCTATTTTTGCACGAAGCTTCCAGAAGACCGAAGAGTCAACGAAGTGGGGCCACGAGGCGGCCAGGAGATAGGGCGGCGCGGCCCAGGCCCTGGCCGCGCCGGCCTGCCCCCTGGGCCCCTCGTGTGGCCCCCTGACCTACCCTTCCGCCTACTTAAAGCTCCCGTCGCGAAACCCCCAGTACCGAGAGCCACGATACGGAAAACCTTCCAGAGACGCCGCCGCCGCGAATCCCATCTCGGGGGATTGAGGAGATCGCCTCCGGCACCCTGCCATAGAGGGGATTCATCTCCCGGAGGACTCTTCATCGCCATGATCGCCTCCGGAGTGATGAGTGAGTAGTTCACCCCTGGACCATGGGTCCATAGCAGTAGCTAGATGGTCGTCTTCTCCTTGTTGTGCTTCATTGTTGGATCTCGTGAGCTGCCTAACATGATCAAGATCATCTATATGTAATTCTATATGTTGTGTTTGTCGGGATCCGATGGATAGAGAGTACTATGATTATGGTGATTATCAATCTATTGTTTATGTGTTGTTTATGATCTTGCATGCTCTCCGTTATTAGTAGAGGCTCTGGCCAAGTTTGTACTCTTAACTCCAAGAGGGAGTATTTATGCTCGATAGTGGGTTCATGCCCGCATTTACACCGGGACGAGTGACGTAAAGTTCTAAGGTTGTGTTGTGCTCGTTGCCACTAGGGATAAAACATTGATTCTATGTCTAAGGATGTAGTTATTGATTACATTACGCACCATACTTAATGCAATTGTCTCGTTGCTTAGCAACTTAATACCGAATGGGGTTCGGATGATAACTCGAAGGTGGACTTTTTAGGCATAGATGCAGCTTGGATGGCGGTCTATGTACTTTTTCGTAATGCCCAATTAAATCTCACTATATTTATCATATCATGTATATGCATTGTTATGCCTTTCTCTATTTGTCAATTGCCCGACCGTAATTTGTTCACCCAACATGCTTTTATCTTATGGGAGAGACACCTCTAGTGAACTGTGGACCCCGGTCCTATTCTTTACATAGCATACAATCTCATCGCAATTGTGTTTACTGTTTTCTTTGCAAACATCTTCCACTCGATACGTTTAATCCTTTGTTACAGCAAGCCGGTGAGCTTGACAACCTCACTCGTTTCGTTGGGGCAAAGTACTTTGGTTTTGTTGTGCAGATTCCACGTTGGCGCAGGAATCCCGGTGTTGCGCCGCATCACATTTCGCGACCATCAACCTTCAACGTGCTTCTTGGCTCCTACTGGTTCGATTAAACCTTGGTTTCATACTGAGGGAAACTTGCTTCTATACGCATCATACCTTCCACTTGGGGTTCCCAACGGACGTGTGCATCTACGCGTATCATGCGCCGCATCACATTTCGCGACCATCAACCTTCAACGTGCTTCTTGGCTCCTCCTAGTTCGATAAACCTTGGTTTCTTTCTGAGGGAAAACTTGCCACTGTGCGCATCATACCTTCCTCTTGGGGTTCCCAACGGACGTGTACATCTACGCGCATCATGCACTAACCCTCTAATGAGTTTGCTCGAAGTTTGGTGTGGCAGAAGTTTTCAAGGGTCAATAGAAGAGGGTGATATAATGTGACCGAGAAGAGTGAAAGGTCTAAGCTTGGGGATGCCCCCGTGGTTCATCCCTGCATATTTTAAGAAGACTCAAGCATCTAAGCTTGGGGATGCCCAAGGCATCCCCTTCTTCATCGACAACTTATCGGGTTTCTTCTAGTGAAACTATATTTTTATTCGATCACATCTTATGTACTTTACTTGCAGCGTCTGTGTGCTTTTATTTTCGTTTTGTTATTTTCATTCTCTGAATAAGTTCATCCTTGTGTGGGAGAGAGACACGCTCCGCTTTTTCATATGAACACTAGTGTTCTTCATTCATGCTTCTAATGTTCAAGGGCGAAAGTTGATCGCTTCACTTGTTGCTATTTGGTTGGAATCAGAAAATGCTTCATATGGTCTTGAATAATTTGATACTTGGCAATTGTTTTGAGCTCTCATAAATCATGTTTAAGCTCTTGCATCATGTAGTTTAATCTAGTAATGAAGAACTACTATAGAGCTTGTTGAAATTTGGTTTGCATGATTGGTCTCTCTAAGGTCTAGATATTTTCTAGTAAAAGTGTTTGAGCAACAAGGAAGACAGTGTAGAGTCTTATAATGCTTGCAATACGTTCTTATGTAAGTTTTGCTGTACCGTTTCATACTTGTGTTTGCTTCAAACAACCTTGCTAGCCAAAGCCTTGTACTGAGAGGGATTACTTCTCGTGCATCCAAAACCTTGAGCCAAAAACCTATGCCATTTGTGTCCACCATATCTACCTACTATGTGGTATTTCCTGCCATTCCAAGTAAATACTTCATGTGCTACCTTTAAACATTTCAAAATCTATTATCTCTTATTTGTGTCAATGTTTTATAGCTCATGAGGAAGTATGTGGTGTTTTATCTTTCGATCTTGTCATTTACTTCTGACAGACTTTCACAATGGACTAGTGGCTCATCCGCTTATCCAATAATTTTGCAAAAGGAGCCGGCAATGGGGTTCCCAGCCCCAATTAATTAACTTGCATTAATAATTCTCTTCACATGTTTTGCTCTGATTTATCAGTAAGCAACTTAAATTTGCAAATAGACACTCCTCCATGGTATGTGAATGTTGGAAGGCACCCGAGGATTCGGTTAGCCAGGGCTTGTGTAAGCAAAAGATTGGGAGGAGTGTCATCTAATAAATAAAACTAAAGTACATGTGTAAACAAAAGAGAAGAGGGATGATCTACCTTGCTGGTAGAGATAACGTCCTTCATGGGAGCCGCTCTTGAAAGTCTAGTTGGCGAGGTAGTTAGAGTACCCACTACCATTCGTTGACAACAACAAACACCTCTCAAAACTATACTTTTATGCTCTCTATATGATTTCAAAACTTGAAAAGCTCTAGCACATGATTTTATCCCTGCTTCCCTCTGCGAAGGGCCATTCATTTACTTTTATGTTGAGTCAGTTTACCTATTTCCTTCCATCTTAGAAGCAAACACTTGTGTCAACTGTGCATTGATTCTTACATACTTGCTTATTTGCATTCATCATATTACTCTATGTTGACAATTATCCATGAGATATGCATGTTGAAAGTTGAAAGCAACTGATGAACTTATATCTTCCTTTGTGTTGCTTCGATGCCTTTACTTTGAATTTATTGCTTTATGAGTTAACTCTTATGCAAGACTTTTTGATGCTTGTCTTGAAAGTACTATTCATGAAAAGTTTTGCTATATGTCATCTATTTGTTAGCAAACTATAGATATTGCTTTGAATCACTCCATTCATGTCATATGCTTTACAATAATGTTGATCAAGATTATGATGGTAGCATGTCACCTCAGAAATTATTCTTGTTATCGTTTACCTACTTGAGGACGAGTAGGAACTAAGCTTGGGGATGCTGATACGTCTCAAACGTATCTATAATTTCTGATGTTCCATGTTTGTTTTATGACAATACCTACATGTTTTGTTCGCACTTTATATCGTTTTGATGCGTTTTCCGGAACTAACCTATTGACGAGATGCCGAAGTGCCGGTTCTCGTTTTCTGCTGTTTTTGGTTTCAGAAATCCTAGTAAGTAAATATTCTCGGAATCGGACGAAATCAACGCCCAGTACCCTATTTTCACCGGAAGCTTCCAGAACACCCGAGAGGGACCAGAGGGGGGCCACAGGGGCCCCACACACTATGGTGGCGCGGCCAGAGGGGGGGGGCGCGCCGGCCTGTTGTCTGGTGGCCCCGTTGACCTTCTGACGCCGCCTCTTCGCCTATATAAAGGTCCCTGACCTAAAACACGATACGAATAAGCCACGGTACGCGAAACCTTCCAGAGCCGCCGCCATCGCGAAGCCAAGATCTGGGGGACAGGAGTCTCTATTCCGGCACGCCGCCGGGATGGGGAAGTGCCCCCGGAAGGCTTCTCCATCGACAACGCTGCCATCTCCACCGCCATCTTCATCACCGCTGCTGTCTCCCATGAGGAGGGAGTAGTTCTCCATCGAGGCTCGGGGCTGTACCGGTAGCTATGTGGTTAATCTCTCTCCTATGTACTTCAATACAATAATCTCATGAGCTGCCTTACATGATTGAGATTCATATGATGATGCTTGTAATCTAGATGTCATTATGCTAGTCAAGTGGATTTTACTTATGTGATCTCCGGAGACTCCTTGTCCCACGTGTGTAAAGGTGACGAGTGTGTGCACCGTGTGGGTCTCTTAGGCTATATTTCACGGAATACTTATTCACTGTTATGAATGGCATAGTGAAGTGCTTATTTATATCCCTTTATGATTGAAATGTGTTTTGTATCACTATTTATCTATGTGCTACTCATGTGATGTTATTAAAGTAGTCTATTCCTCCTGCATGGTGTAATGGTGACAGTGTGTGCATCGTGTAGTTCTTGTCGTAGATTATGATCATAATCTCTTGTAGGTTATGGAGTTGATTATCGCTATGATAGTATTGATGTGATCTATGCCTCCTTCATAGTGTGATGGTGACAGTGTGCATGCTATGTTAGTACTTGGTCTATTTTGCAAAGATCTATTATGCTCTAAGGTTACTTAAACATGAATATCGAATGTTGTGGAGCTTGTTAACTCCAGCATTGAGGGTTCGTGTAATCCTACACAATTAGTGGTGTTCATCATCTAACAAGAGTATATGTAGCACAAATGAAGATAACTTATTTATTATGTGATCAATGTTGAGAGTGTCCACTAGTGAAAGTATGATCCCTTGGCCTTGTTTCCACCACAAAGAATTGCTTCCCACGCCAGCAAGCTATTTTCTGGCGCTGCTTGTTTACTGTTTTACTGCATCTTTACTTTCTGCAATATTACCACCATCTATACCACATGTGTTTTACTATCTCTTCGCCGAACTAGTGCACCTATACATCTGACAAGTGTATTAGGTGTGTTGGGGACACAAGAGACTTCTTGTATCGTGATTGCAGGGTTGCTTGAGAGGGATATCTTTGACCTCTTCCTCCCTGAGTTCGATAAACCTTGGGTGATCCACTTAAGGGAAAACTTGCTGCTGTTCTACAAACCTCTGCTCTTGGAGGTCCAACACTGTCTACAAGAACAGAAGCACCCGTAGACATCAGTGATGAGGGCGGCGGGGGAGCGGATCAGGTGGGTGGACAACCAACATGATCAAGGCTACGCTGTGGAGGAGTATGCCGGCGGCAAAGCAGATCTAGTACTGTAGAGAGTCAGAGCTTTGGCGTGTGAGAGTATTTTTGAGCTAATGGGCGAATGGTTGGTGGGTGGGTGTGGGCCTGTGGGGAGGGTTCGGGATCTAGGCAAGATATTTCATTGTTACCGAATGAGCCCTCCATGGTCGGTGGGTTGTAGCTTCCGGACCAGGGTTAAAAGGGTAAAACTGGTCACGGGATTTTCGAATGGATGCGGCGGGATGATTTGGCGCGCGGCGGAAATTTTCAGTTTCAAGCTACGAGCAGAACGACAAAAATAATGTTCTTCCCCAGGGAGCTCTCATTTCTTCCTCTTCTCTTTCTCTCTCGAGTCTCTCCCACTCCCCCGGCTCCTCTCCCCCTTCTCTCCGGCGGCCTCGCCGGCCGGAGACGAGGCCGACTTCTCTCTGTATATTGTACACCCTCCGAACTAAATTAATTGATTCAACTTTCCTTAGAAGTGTATGTATCTAGAGTAAAAACATGTGTGGATACATCCATATTCAGATAAGCAAAGTTGAGTCAGCTAATTTGTATCTGAGGGAGTTAGTGTTGTTGTAAGCTTAGATCCAGTGTTTCCCATGAGCAGAATGGCGCAATGGAGTCGGGGATCTCGTCATCGGCTTCAGATCTGGCCTATGGTGAATCTGGCGGATCTTGCCGGCCAAACCCCGATCTGGTGCCATCAATGTGATGGCGCTAACGGTGAGGCTTGCTTTGGTCAGTGCTTCAGATCTGGCCAATGGGGAAGTCAAGCTGCTAAAGTTCACAAGCTCGGGGCATACGACGGCGTCATCCGTCTTGCCCGTGCACATCTTGGCCTTTCGGCGACCCTTCTCGGAGCCAATATGCCGTTGCTCGAGGCCCTTCTTCTCCTTCGTCCTGGCGACTACCGGCGACACCGTCCCAAGTGGTGCGTCCCCGGCGACGGAGTTGCTTGGAAAGGATGCGGAGCAGAGATCCGATGTGCGGTCCGGAAGGACTCGATAGATTTTCTTCTATATGTTTTGGGGTCCTTTTTGTAAAGTTGCAGGTTCTATTAGTTATTGTCTAGTACTTTTGGTCCTCTATGTAATTTTTTGGACTAGTTTCCATTGGCACTGATAAACTTGAATTTTGACAAGTTCACGGGGAAAAAAATTCCTTTGCACATATGGCCTATCATGTATAAACATTCTTGAGATTTAAACTATATGTAATGTGCCATGCATTAACCCTAAACCATATATATGTAACTAACCCTAGCTGATCAAACCCTACTTAATTAAAACAAATAACCCTAAACTATACGCATGCACTTTATGCGCAAAGGTGCGGGTGCCTCTAATAATGTGTGTGCGCACTCGATCGATGATCCCTAAACCTTATACAACCCTGAAACCCTAATCCCTAATCCCTAAACACCCTAAACACTAAACCCTATACCCTAAACCCTAACCCTAACCCTAAACCCTAATTAAACCCTATATATAGGCCAACGACACTTAATTGTGCATCAAGCAGGCCAGGGGTGCCTCGCGGTCCTCTAATTAAATTAAATGTGCCATGCATTAACCCTAAATCATATATATGTAACTAACCATAGCTAATCAACCATACTTAATGAAAACACATAACCCTAAACTATACTAGCTATAACCCGATCTAATAAAAACATGCTCTATATATAGCACCTAGCTAGCAAACCGTAGATTAACACCAATTAATATATACATGGCCTATATCGATCATGTTGTATAACATATCCCTGAGATTCATTAATTAATTATATAATGATCGTGATAAATTAATTAACTTTAATTTTGACAAGTTCTCTCGAATGAAAACACATTTGATTAAGTTGCCTCATAATATATATATAATTAGTGTGCATGCACGGCCTACCATGCATTCGTGCATATATTTTAATGTATATTTGAACATATTCTTGGGGATTTCAATCTCTCTCTCTCTCGATCATCTATATATCGTTGGTGGCCAAAAAACACACATATATATGCATGCAATTTATGCGTAAAGGCGCGGGTGCCTCTAATAATGTGTGTGCGCACTCGATCGATGATCCCTAAACCTTAAACAACCCTAAAACCTTAAATCCCTAATCGCTAATCCCTAATCCCTAAACCTAAACACCCTAAACACTAAACCCTAAACCCTAGACCCTAAACCCTAACCCTAACCCTAACCCTAAACCCTAGCTAACCCTAAACCCTAATTAAACCCTATGTATAGTCCAACGACACTTAATTGTGCATCGAGCAGGCCAGGGGTGTAATACCCCGTATTTATTAAATATATTTCTAATAAATAAAACGAAAAATCACCAATTTGACTTTCTAACTCTACATAGCATGAGAAATATAAGACCGTTATCGGGTTCGCCTCATTGAGCTGATCGAAGTTGCCTATAGAATGGTTCAATTCCGGATCGAGAAGAATTCAGTTAATCTAGACCTTTAGAGATCATTTAACGTGTCAACCCCAAACTTCTTCGGCCTGGGAAAAAAAAGGTAAGATAAAAGGCCAGCTCTAGCCTAGCGGTTCCCTGACCACGTAGTCGCCCCCTGCCCTAGTTCACCCGCCGCCAGCGACCCCTCCACACCAACCTGGTGTTTCCGCTGCCTGCCGCCGGCCAGAGCCTTGCCGGAGCAGCCGCTGGTCCGACCCTTGCTGGACCGACGCCAACCGTCCCGAAGACCACGCGAGGCCAGAGCTCCTAATTTGACTGGTTGCATCATCCATCTATCTGCCAGCACTTACTTTGTTTCTCTAGCGATCAATCGAATAGATGTGGCCGCTCCTAGCATTAGTAGTACACATGGTATGATACGATCTAGCAGCAGTTTCGTTAGAGGACCTATTCGAGTTAAAGAAATCTACTGCCTACCAAGGACATGTAGTCCTATTATAGGGATACCAATGATCTTTGCTTTACAAATCTGTATACTAATCGGTGCTGCAAAGTTCTAATTAGTATTGTCACTGCTTGATAGATCTGGCAGTTTGCACGACTTGGATCACCTAGGATTTTCGTACATGTGCATAGACTGGGACCTTGGTCTAGGCATAATACTTGTTAGTTGTAGTTTTGGCTTGCTGTTAGCCGCTGACACCATTCTTTGAACAAGAATATGGGCATGCACTCTGATGTTTGCCGCATGGTAGTACAACGAGCGAGTACAGTTTAGTAGTGCCACAATTACCTTACCGTAGTATAGTATTTCTAAACGCGTTCTTATCCACAGGTGTGAGGATTTCCGGTGCCGATATATACTCTTTCGTTGAACGTCGAGGTTAAGGCAAGTGCATTACGAATCTTGTCTCTTTAATGCTTGGTTGTGTTGTGTGTTGTTTGATGTGCTTCTGGTGTGTTTGGCTCATCTTTGCTAATTCGACTCAATAATTTCCTTCTAAATTTAACGGGCCGCGGGTTGGTAAATTCCGAGCCAACACTGCCGTAGGTTGGTAAACTCCGAGCCAACGCGCTGGTAAATTCCGAGCCAGCACTGCTGGTAAATTCCGAGCCAGCACTACGAAAACCCATATTTCAGTTCAAATGATTCCGGTGTTTCAAGTGAAATCCTAATGTTGTCTAATGATTCATGTTATTATGGTTCCATGTTGTACTTGCTGAGTACTTTTTGTACTCATCCTTGCTTTTTATTTGGTTTTCAGGTATTAAGTCAGCGACATGCATGGGAGACGGGCGTAGTGACACTAGACCACTTTAGCACATCACATACTACCATATAAATTATTAGTTGATGCTTGTGTATTATTAGTAAATGGCTTCGTCTCTTAGAATATTAGTTTGTTATTAATCATGTGCATGGAAACATACAACCTATCAGAGTCCTAGAAAGATTGTGCGAACTTTTTTTTTTTAAAACAAGGTGCGAACTTGTTATATCTTTAAATTATGTCATGATATTACCGGCTGTCTGCCGCATATATCTTTACATACACAAAGGAAGCTCTGTCCAGATTTCAAATAATGTCCATACCTGATAGATTTAGTGTAGTGTGGTAGCATCCCAGATATGGTACAAACTGGGGTGTTACAGTTGGTATCAGAGCCTAGGTTTTAGATCTCTGGAGTATGTTATTAGTAAATTATGATATAATAATCTAAAACTGGTAAGGTGGTTAAACAATTAAAACTTGTCCTTTTCAAGAAGAACTAAATACATAACTTAGGTTTAACAATTAAAATTTTGACACACTGGTGCACTATAGGTGGGTTCTGGGTCATGCATTGCATACGACTTTTGTTATGTGTTAACTATGATTTCTTTTTGAATCTGGTGTCGTGCCACGTGGGTAGGCCGTTGCCGTGGGACGCCTGCAATGCCTTGCTTCTCGCACATTGTTAGATTATCCCTAGGTGATAGTAGTTTTATAAATTGTGAGATATGAGTGAAGATATACCAGAGGAGTTTGAGGGAGTGGCCCGTAATCTTGAAGAACTGGAGCCGGTTTAGGTATATGCTACAACTGGATTGCATATATGGTGTAGTCGTGGAGATAATAAGCTAGTGGTATGAAGATTTATGTCGGGGTCGAAATCCATCTCAGAAGATATATCTTCTAGTCCTATCCATGTCCTTAGCCACAATGTCTACATAGCTTCATTATTCCCTATACATTTAAATTTTCTAGTCCACCTCGTCCGCTTCTCTTGCGCGACAACCATCATCCAATTTCTTTCTTGTTCGATGTCGATAGAACCTTTTCAAAATTGTACTTCTAATGTCCTGCACCATATTCTCTAAATGCCTTTTCTATTTCTTCCGTTCTAGGTAAGAAGATTGCTCTTTCATTATTTTTTTCTACAATATAATTTCTTGTTTGACTCTCTGATTTGGTTCAACAAAGGTGTTCCGTAGGATCATACAGAACCGTATTGGTGGTTGAAGGTTTGTAGTGTAGATTTTGTAGGTTTCACATGTAAGGGATAAATGGGATAAGTCCTCAACCTCGGTTCGTCGCTGGAATCTTCTCTTTATGCGAGTGAGGATGAACCGAGTGTTAGATTTGTGTGATTCACCTATTTATGTACAAAGTTAATAGTTTGGGTGCGGAATGGACTGGCCCCCATACCGACTACTCTTATTATTGGCTCTTGTTACGTGGGAGTGGTGAATCCATGCGTGACTTTTACCCTTAGGTAGTTGAGAGCCGACGATGTTCAGCCTAGACCATAGAATGGGTATGCCATTTTACCTTTAGAAAGGGCAACCGATGCCAAACGTAAGATTTGCGGTGAGGATAAATCAACCCAATGTTTTCAGGTTATCCTACAAGACATCTCATATTACCCCCATTAGAGCTTCTGGCTCACTAAATCACTAGTTGTGTTGCAAAGATGAATGCTGAGCATAGGTGGGTGGTGACAACTCCTTATTCATACGGATTTTAGGATTTTCAAAAGACAAGTGTAGTTTTTCTGGCCAATATCCGATACTTATTTCCAATTTCTTTGGAAGCGTGCCGAATTCACAATTTGTTTTCCTTACCTGGAGAAAATTCAGGACTGCCATTTCAATAATATGGAGTGGTACCTTGATTGAAAGATTGAGTTTAGTGGTCCAGCCGACAATTGGAAGTCAAGAATTCGTGGGCGAATTCTGTTAAAGGTGGGGAGAATGTAATACCCCGTATTTATTAAATATATTTCTAATAAATAAAACGAAAAATCACCAATTTGACTTTCTAACTCTACATAGCATGAGAAATATAAGACCGTTATCGGGTTCGCCTCATTGAGCTGATCGAAGTTGCCTATAGAATGGTTCAATTCCGGATCGAGAAGAATTCAGTTAATCTAGACCTTTAGAGATCATTTAACGTGTCAACCCCAAACTTCTTCGGCCTGGGAAAAAAAAGGTAAGATAAAAGGCCAGCTCTAGCCTAGCGGTTCCCTGACCACGTAGTCGCCCCCTGCCCTAGTTCACCCGCCGCCAGCGACCCCTCCACACCAACCTGGTGTTTCCGCTGCCTGCCGCCGGCCAGAGCCTTGCCGGAGCAGCCGCTGGTCCGACCCTTGCTGGACCGACGCCAACCGTCCCGAAGACCACGCGAGGCCAGAGCTCCTAATTTGACTGGTTTGCATCATCCATCTATCTGCCAGCACTTACTTTGTTTCTCTAGCGATCAATCGAATAGATGTGGCCGCTCCTAGCATTAGTAGTACACATGGTATGATACGATCTAGCAGCAGTTTCGTTAGAGGACCTATTCGAGTTAAAGAAATCTACTGCCTACCAAGGACATGTAGTCCTATTATAGGGATACCAATGATCTTTGCTTTACAAATCTGTATACTAATCGGTGCTGCAAAGTTCTAATTAGTATTGTCACTGCTTGATAGATCTGGCAGTTTGCACGACTTGGATCACCTAGGATTTTCGTACATGTGCATAGACTGGGACCTTGGTCTAGGCATAATACTTGTTAGTTGTAGTTTTGGCTTGCTGTTAGCCGCTGACACCATTCTTTGAACAAGAATATGGGCATGCACTCTAATGTTTGCCGCATGGTAGTACAACGAGCGAGTACAGTTTAGTAGTGCCACAATTACCTTACCGTAGTATAGTATTTCTAAACGCGTTCTTATCCACAGGTGTGAGGATTTCCGGTGCCGATATATACTCTTTCGCTGAACGTCGAGGTTAAGGCAAGTGCATTACGAATCTTGTCTCTTTAATGCTTGGTTGTGTTGTGTGTTGTTTGATGTGCTTCTGGTGTGTTTGGCTCATCTTTGCTAATTCGACTCAATAATTTCCTTCTAAATTTAACGGGCCGCGGGTTGGTAAATGCCGAGCCAACACTGCCGTAGGTTGGTAAACTCCGAGCCAACGCGCTGGTAAATTCCGAGCCAGCACTGCTGGTAAATTCCGAGCCAGCACTACGAAAACCCATATTTCAGTTCAAATGATTCCGGTGTTTCAAGTGAAATCCTAATGTTGTCTAATGATTCATGTTATTATGGTTCCATGTTGTACTTGCTGAGTACTTTTTGTACTCATCCTTGCTTTTTATTTGGTTTTCAGGTATTAAGTCAGCGACATGCATGGGAGACGGGCGTAGTGACACTAGACCACTTTAGCACATCACATACTACCATATAAATTATTAGTTGATGCTTGTGTATTATTAGTAAATGGCTTCGTCTCTTAGAATATTAGTTTGTTATTAATCATGTGCATGGAAACATACAACCTATCAGAGTCCTAGAAAGATTGTGCGAACTTTTTTTTTTTTTAAAACAAGGTGCGAACTTGTTATATCTTTAAATTATGTCATGATACACAAAGGAAGCTCTGTCCAGATTTCAAATAATGTCCATACCTGATAGATTTAGTGTAGTGTGGTAGCATCCCAGATATGGTACAAACTGGGGTGTTACAAGGGGTGCCTCGCGGTCCTCTAATTAAATTAAATGTGCCATGCATTAACCCTAAACCATATATATGTAACTAACCCTAGCTAATCAACCGTACTTAATTAAAACACACAACCCTAAACTATACTAGCTAGCTATAACCCGATCTAATAAAAACATGCTCTATATATATAGCAGCTAGCTAGCAAACCGTATATTAACACCAATTAAAATATACATGGCCTATATCGATCATGTTGTATAACATATCCCTGAGATTCATTAATTAATTATATAATTATCGTGATAAATTAATTAACTTGAATTTTGACTAGTTCTCTCGAATGAAAACACTCGAATGAAAACACATTTGATTAAGTTGCCTCATAATATATATATATATATATATAATTAGTGTGCATGCATGGCCTACAATGCATTAATTCGTGCATATATTTTAATGTATATTTGAACATATTCTTGGGGATTTCAATCTCTCTCTCGATCATCTATATATCGTTGGTGGCCCAAAAAACACACATATATACGCATGCACTTTATGCGTAAAGGCGCGGGTGCCTCTAATAATGTGTGTGCGCACTCGATCGATGATCCCTAAACCTTAAACAACCCTAAAACCCTAAATCCCTAATCCCTAATCCCTAAACCCTAAACACACCCTAAACACTAAACCCTAAACCCTAGACCCTAAACCCTAACCCTAACCCTAACCCTCTACCCTAGATAACCCTAAACCCTAATTAAACCCTATGTATAGGCCAACGACACTTAATTGTGCATCGAGCAGCCCAGGGGTGCCTCGCGGTCCTCAAATTAAATCAAATGCGTCATGCATTAACCCTAAACCATATATATGTAACTAACCCTAACTAATCAACCCTACTTAATTAAAACACATAACCCTAAACTATACTAGATATAACCCGATCTAATAAAAACATGCTATATATATATATAGCAGCTAGCTAGCAAACCGTAGATTAACACCAATTAAAATATACATGGCCTATATCGATCATGTTGTATAACATATCCCTGAGATTCATTAATTAATTATATAATTATCATGATAAATTAATTAACTTGAATTTTGACAAGTTCTCTCGAATGAAAACACATTTGATTAAGTTGCCTCATAATATATATATATATATATAATTAGTGTGCATGCATGGCCTACAATGCATTCGTGCATATATTTTAATGTATATTTGAACATATTCTTGGGGATTTCAATCTCTCTCTCTCTCTCGATCATCTATATATCGTTGGTGGCCCAAAAAAACACATATATACGCATGCACTTTATGCATAAAGGCGCGGGTGCCTCTAATAATGTGTGTGCGCACTCGATCGATGATCCTAATCCTTAAACAACCCCTAAAACCTTAAATCCCTAATCCCTAATCCCTAAACCCTAAACACCCTAAACACTAAACCCTAAACCCTAGACCCTAAACCATAACCCTAACCCTAACCCTAACCCTAAACCCTAGCTAACCCTAAACCCTAATTAAACCCTATGTATAGGCCAACGACACTTAATTGTGCATCGAGCAGGCCAGGGGTGCCTCGCGGTCCTCTAATTAAATTAAATGTGCCATGCATTAACCCTAAACCATATATATGTAACTAACCCTAGCTAATCAACCCTACTTAATTAAAACACATAACCCTAAACTATACTAGCTAGCTATAACCCGATCTAATAAAAACATGCTCTATATATAGCAGCTAGCTAGCAAACCGTAGATTAACACCAATTAAAATATACATGGCCTATATCGATCATGTTGTATAACATATCCCTGATATTTATTAATTAATTATATAATTATCGTGATAAATTAATTAACTTGAATTTTGACAAGTTCTCTCGAATGAAAACACATTTTGATTAAGTTGCCTCATAATATATATATAATTAGTGCGCATGCATGGCCTACCATGCATTTGTGCATATATTTTAATGTATATTTGAACATATTCTTGGGGATTTCAATCTCTCTCTCTCGATCATCTATATATATCGTTGGTGGCCAAAAAAACACACATATATACGCATGCACTTTATGCGTAAAGGCGCGGGTGCCTCTAATAATGTGTGTGCGCACTCGATCAATGATGATCCCTAAACCTTAAACAACCCTAAAACCCTAAATTAATTATCGATCTCCCTGTGATTCATTAACTAATTATATATATAATTATCGATGATAAATTAATTAACTTGAATTTTAACAAGTTCTCTCGTATGAAAACACATTTGATCAAGTTGCCTCATAATATATATATATATAATTAGTGTGCATGCATGGCCTATGATGTCTACTCACGCTTCTTTTCCTGTAGACAGTGTTGGGCCTCCAAGAGCAGAGCTTTGTAGAACAGCAGCAAGTTTTCCCTTAAGTGGATCACCCAAGGTTTATCGAACTCAGGGAGGAAGAGGTCAAAGATATCCCTCTCAAGCAACCCTGCAACCACAAAGCAAGAAGTCTCTTGTGTCCCCAACACACCAAATACACTTGTTAGATGTATAGGTGCACTAGTTCGGCGAAGAGATAGTAAAACACAGGTGGTATAGATGGTGGTAATATTGCAGAAAGTAAAGATGCAGTAAAACAAGTAAACAAGCGTCGCCGTAAAATAGCTTGTCAGGCGTGGGAAGCAATTCTTTGTGGTGGAAACAAGGCCTAGGGATCATACTTTCACTAGTGGACACTCTCAACATTGATCACATAATAAATAAGTTCTCTTTCCTTTGTGCTACATATACTCTTGTTGGATGATGAACACCACTAATTGTGTAGGATTACACGAACCCTCAATGCCGGAGTTAACAAGCTCCACAACATTCGATATTCATATTTAGGTAACCTTAGAGTATAATAGATCTTTGCAAAATAAACCAAGTACTAACATAGCATGCACACTCGTCACCATCACACTACGAAGGAGGCATAAATCACATCAATACTATCATAGCGATAATCAACTCCATAACCTACAAGAGATTATGATCATAATCTACGACAAGAACTACACAATGCACACACTGTCACCATTACATCATGCAGCAGGAATAGACTACTTTAATAACATCACATGAGTAGCACATAGATAAATAGTGATACAAAACACATTGCAATCATAAAGGGATATAAATAAGCACTTCACTACGCCATTCATAATACTGAATAAGTATTCTCGTGAAATATAGCCTAAGAGACCCACACGGTGCACACACTCGTCACCTTTACACACGTGGGACAAGGAGTCTCCTG
>NC_061508.1:363526202-363562111 GCF_022539505.1 Lolium rigidum | reverse complement strand
GGAAAGCAAAGCTAGGCCGGTATCCCCAAGGGGGTATGCCGGAACCCGGTAAAGAAGATACCGGAAAGGAGAGCCTGTCGGCAGGACTGGTCAAAGATTCTCTCCAGAGCTAGAAGACAAAGATGAGCTAAGCAAAGTAACTTTAGACGAAGGGCTGACGATAAAGAGAAGGGTGACGGTCAGAGAAGCCGGAGGACGTCAGCGCCCCTGATTAAAGAGGACTCCGGTGTCATCTATGATTAAAGTAGCTTTGTAAAGTAGTTTGTCTAGTCAAAGATGCCATTAGGGTTTCTTCCAGTGTAAGCCACCCTCTCCCCTATATAAGGAGAGGGGGTACGCCTCCTACAGGCGCGAGACCACAGAGATATCAGTGAACAAGAACTTGTAACCATGTTGAGATCAATGAAGCTAGCGATCTAGTAAAGAGTTCTTCCTCTTGTCTCTCTTCTTGTGTACCGACCTTTGGTTGTGTTCTTGAGGAAAGCATCCGGAAGTTCTTCCCATCTAATCGCAAACCCTCCCCCGAATCCTCATACGTCCATTCGGCCCCAACTTAAGCCATCCTATGGCATCTGCTCGTTCACCACGACGACATCAGGTTATCGTCCGAACCCCTTCCAGTATTAAGTTGCAAAGCAACAGACAATTGCATTAAGTATGGTGCGTAATGTAATCAACAACTACATCCTCGGACATAGCGCCAATGTTTTATCCCTAGTGGCAACAGACACAGCACAACCTTAGAACTTTCGTCACTCGTCCCGGTGTCAATGCGGGCATGAACCCACTATCGAGCATAAATACTCCCTCTTGGAGTTAAGAGCAAAAACTTGGCCGAGCCTCTACTAATAACGGAGAGCATGCAAGATCATAAACAACACATATGTAATAACTTGATAATTAACATAACATGGTATTCTCTATCCATCGGATCCCGACAAACACAACATATAGAATTACGGATAGATGATCTTGATCATGTTAGGCAGCTCACAAGATCCAACAATGAAGCACAATGAGGAGAAGACAACCATCTAGCTACTGCTATGGACCCATAGTCCAGGGGTGAACTACTCACTCATCACTCCGGAGGCGACCATGGCGGTGAAGAGTCCTCCGGGAGATGAATCCCCTCTCCGGCAGGGTGCCGGAGGAGATCTCCGAATCCCCCGAGATGGGATTGGCGGCGGCGGCGTCTCCGGAAGGTTTTCCGTATCGTGGTTTTTCGCATCGGGGTTTTCGCGACGGAGGCTTTAAGTAGGCGGAAGGGCGAGTCGGAGGGCTGACGAGGGCCCACACCATAGGGCGGCGCGGGCCCCCCTTGGCCGCGCCGCCTTGTGGTGTCGCCACCTCGTGGCCCCACTTCGTATGCTCTTCGGTCTTCTGGAAGGTTCGTGGCAAAATAGGCCCCTGGGTCTTGATTTCGTCCAATTCCGAGAATATTTCGTTACTAGGATTTCCGAAAAAAAAAAGAAGAAAACAGCAACTGGCACTTCGGCATCTTGTTAATAGGTTAGTTCCAGAAAATGCACGAATATGACATAAAGTGTGCATAAAACATGTAGGTATCATCAATAATATGGCATGGAACATAAGAAATTATCGATACGTCGGAGACGTATCAGATAGCCTTTTAAATCCCCATCCGTGTGTGATGCCGGGCTCTACGATCTATGATGGATTGTCCAAAGTGCACCGTGAGTAAAGCCGTATTATCGGGAGAAGTCTACTGGGGGTGTACGGGTGGACAAAAGGGTGGGTTTGCAGGGTCGCGGAGAAGGCGGTGATTGGCTTGGATCTTACACCTGGCCCCACACCAAGGAAGTGTGGACGAGCATGCATCTCGGATAGGTATCAAGGATAAGGTCTCTTATGGGAAAAGTAACGCACCTCTGCAGAGGATACCGAATTGTGACTCGTCACTCCTGTTCGGGAAGGGAACTGCGAAGGCGGCAGGAAAGGAACTCCACGAAGTTCTGGTCAACCTGTGAAGACTGACGGGCATAGTTTTCGGAATAAAATAAACCTTTTGAAGAAATGTTTATGAAAACTTGCATTGGCCTATGACTTTCTGGTCTATGGCTGTAGCTAGTGCATGATACACCTATTTCCTAATATGAACTTGCTGAGTACGCTCGTACTCATTCCCTCCCATTTGAACCCCCTTCTTAGATCAAGGCACCAAAGGAGAAACTACTGTGGAACTCGAAGACAAAGGAGTCAACTGCAACAAGAAGAAGAATCTAATCAAAGAAGTCAATGGAGTCAACTTCTGCATCAGCTAGAGTGGAAACTTAGACTAGTAATAGAAGGGAACCTTTCCCTAATCATAGCACCTAAGTAGTTAGTTTTCTATAGCAAGCCAAGTAGCTCTTAAACTTGAGGTAGCAATAAGATAGACTACGAGTCGTTCTTCTGGAGCTTTATTTGAAGATTTACCTCACTGTAAAGTAGGAGGTTGTGTTGATCTTATGTAAACAGCTTTTGTGTACTTCTATAGACATACCTTGGACTCGCATATGTTTCTGTTGTACCACTCTGAGAGATGTAATATGAGTGGAACGGTGTTTCACTTGTGTTATGTCAACGACTTGTGTACTACACCATGCAGTGGTACGCTGGGTCATCATAGCTGGTATCAGAGCAAATGCTTTGACCCTAGGATTAAAACCCTTTAAAGGAGACCTATAGGTTTGGTAGTGTCTATAGGAAGTTGTCTTAGCCAAACCAACTATTGTTCTGACTTGAGATGGGTATTCACTTGAGAATAATCCTGACACACTTGAGTCAATCTTTCTTATCTATTTTCTTAAGTAAAGTTAGTTAGTTATCTTGCTTCATTCCAAATAACTAGAAAACCATTGGATCTTAAGATAATGGGTGGTAGTAGACCACAGTTGGTATACAACACATGGTAGTCCAAAGAGAGGATACAACCATAAGGAAGATATCCTATTGGAAGATGTATACCAAGTCATGTTATGGTTAAGTAATAGTCATTTAAAATGTCAAATGACTGATACTAAGTAAGGGAGATAAGTTATATAAGGTAATATATGTCTATGATGAGTCAATCATAGGAGGTAAGGAAGAGTGATAGGAGTTATACAACTCTACTTTTCATGGTAAAGTTGGTAATCATATATGATTCACTTGAGAACCATGATGTGAGGGAGTAGAACGTCATAAGTGAGTTAACAGAAGTATGATGAGGAGTAGGATTTAGGGAATAGTTCGAAAGCTTAGGCCTTAAAATCCTAATAACTGTACCAAGTATGTTAGAACCATAGTCCTTAATTTAAAGAAGGCTTATTTAGAGCATATCACATAGAAAAATCCTAGAGTTAGGTGGTATATTCTAAACAATCATGTGTTTAGAGTAGACATGTTAGAACTAATTGTATTATAGGAAGTAGTCCTTAATAGCACATATATATGGTATACTATTTTGTTAGTACTTCCAAAGAAAACTAGGTTAATTTCAACTATCCCATGCCATTTTGTTACAAGTTTGTCTCATTGCAAATGTGCAATTAAGACAAATGTTGAGACAAATAGTAGAAATTCACGTATTCGTGCTAAGTATCACTACCTAAACCTATCTTATGTGGTGTTATATACTACACATCTGAACCTGATGTTTAGGAATGTCTTACCCAACTATTTTATTCAGGCATATAAGGATGTGTATTATGAACACAAAGCTGAATCTTCTTGGATTTTATTGGATTTTTATTGTTTGACTAGATCCATACATGAAGTTTGACTTTGATATGCAAATGCATGTTGCAATATCAAGCTCTTACTTGATGTTATAGGTCTAGAGGGTAAAGGTATTCGTGTGAGGAAGTGATGAATTCTGAAGATTTTGAAGACAAGATGAAGGTTCACTAGAAGAAGGAAGTAAAATTGTGGGAAGTAACCACAATACTCTGAAGGAAGGACAAATCAAACTCACTTCTATCCTTAATCAAGGAGTACTTCAACATGGAAGTATCATGGAAGTGAGAAAAATAGTGAATATGGAGCAGTAGAAGTAGAGCCGTATTCATTATGGAAGAAGGGAATGCAAGTGAAGTCACTTACAATACTATTTTCATAGTGTCAACAAGTGATTTTCTTGCAAAACAAACCCTAAAAGAAGGAAAATAGACAAGTGAAGTCGCAGTTGGCATAATAAGACCGCAGCTGATATAGGATAGTCATGAAGAGAAAGTATGTGAAGTGAGGTATATCTTAACTAAAACTATAAAAGTAGCCACAGCTGGTAGGTAGATATTGACTAGAACCATAACATAGCCACAGCTGGTATCCAATAAGCCACATCTGGTACTAGGTAGTCTGCAGCTGGTACCAGATAGCCCACAGCCTGAACATTTCTTTACCCTAAAAGAAAGGGGGATTCCGCAGCTAGTATTTCACTGCTGGTATCTCGTAGTTCGTAAATATTTAGTCGGAGGATTCGTATCGGATACTCACAACTGTGTGGATACACCGCAAAGAATTCTTCATGAGACTCTAGAAAAGTACAAACTATAAACTAGACTTAGACCAACTACCTAACCTTGGAGTTTAATGATTAGAAGAAAGGAAGTTTAAAGATCATTAGTAAACTCCAAGGGGGAGAGGAAGGCTTAGTGAGAAGTATTAAGATATAATATTTGGAGTATGATGGACCAAGAAGAAGGTCTGAACTGAGAGGAAGTCCAATCTTATTTTTATAAGGTTGTTGGGATGTATCCATACCAAAGTACTCTCAGGAGGATGTCAGACCAGAAGCCGAGGTTCATATCTCGAAGAAGTAAGGGTTAGACCTTAACTTGAGTGGTTAATTGTAATTACTCGAAACCAAGAGAACTTAAGTAAGTATTAGATAATGAAGTTGGAGGAAGTAGATGTCGGAGGACAATCAAAGCCTAAGAAGACAAAAGATTGAAGGAGTTTGACCATACCAACACTAATGATTATTAGAAAGATCCCTTTCATGGAACCTAAAGAAACCAAAAGGAAGATAACTAGTACAAACTAGAAGCCATGATCGGATGGACTAAATGAGTCTCATCCATTCGTAGGAATAAACCACCAGGACCATACCTATTGTAACTACCTTACTAAGTACCATTACATTTGTTATGGTAGTAAGGGAAAACAATACCCTACCTTAAATAAATCTTTTAGAATTAAGGTTTGGGCACCGCAGCTGGTACACCGTAGTGCCATATTATACCGTAGCTGGTAGAACCAAGCTTTGGATATCAGATAGGAAACTGTCACCACAACTATTAGTAAAGTCCATTAGCATAAAAAGATGTCCTAATCGAAGAATCTTTGAAGAATAAGAATAGAAGTTTCGAATGTTAGAAGGAAATCCTAGAATTAAAGGAAGTATCAGTGCCAGATATCAGAAGACTACATGAAGGATCTGGATAAGGGATATATCCAATTATATCTAATGAGATCACCATGGAGCTGGAAAGAGATCGTGATCGGTTCAATTCAGTTCCACATTCCGAAACGTGAGAGCGTTTGAACTTCGGGGCGAAGTTCAGTTTAAGGGGGAGAGGCTGTAATATCCCAGGTTTAGAGGCAAGAAAAAGAGAGAACACGAGAGTGTGCATTGCATTCATGCATAGAAAATCCGAGGGATTTTCGCGCGTTCATCTAAAACACAAAGTGATCGAGGTTTCTCTTGTGTCGATGGAATTGATTTGTGTCATCCACACAAGTGCGATAAATTTCGACATGACCTTTGTTGATTTATTATGTTTTCGAGGGAAATAGTTTGAATTCAAATTCAAATATGAAAGACATAATTCAAATAATAAATTGAATTGGAATTTGAAATTTAAACAAGTATATAAATATTATATGTACAAGTAACTACACTTGATAAGTCCAAATAAACAAATGAGTTAACTTTATTACAAATAGCATTACTCAATAACTTACAAGCAAGAAAAGAAATGGAAAATTACAAAATAATAAAAGAAAACCCTAAACTAAATCTTCCATTTCTCTTTTCATCACTCCTTCCTGTAAAACAAACAACAAAGGTAAAAGAGAATGGTGTTACGATTAAAATGTCGCCATCATCAAGGATGAGGCATTTTGATATTGGAACTCAACTATTAGACATTAGGAACTTGTCCTAATATCTAAATTATGGAGTAGAGGGATCAATTTCAATCTACAGGCAGCTTTGTGAATCATGTATCATCTCTGGATCATAAGAAGAATAGATGAATCATTTTGTATCATTAAGCAATAATGAGCAAATAGGCAACATGGACAAGTGACAACATTTGATCCATATCAAATAAGGCAAAGGGCAACAATATTTGATCCACTTATTTCAGGCAACAAAGGCAACTAATTAATACCTCTAACCTAGTCAAGTTCCTTTATAGAGAAAGCCACTGGAAATTTTACTGGATCATTTTTGACATAGAAAAGGTCAACATGATCCTAAGTCAACTAAGCCACTTAATAATTAAGCAAAGCTTAAATAAATATTAGGGGCACACTTGAATATTTAGTCCACATAATAGTATTAGCCAATAAGTATTTTTCACTTAATAGTATCAAGGATAGACAAAACAGTGATACGTATCTATATCAATTGTGCCTTGCACAAGAGGTATGAGAAAAGCAAGTTGGCAACTAAGAGAGGACTATACATGGATAAGCATGGACACCACTGTAGCTTGCACAGGGGAGAAGCACCCAGTGGGGTCTAACCACACAAGCAGCTCACACACAACACATGCAACTATGTGCTGTCACACACACAGCTAACAGCCCAGCACTACAAAAGCAAAGCAGCTCACACATAGGTTCTGCATGTGTGTGTTGTCAACCAAGGACAGCAAGAGAGCATGGTATATAAGCATATTACTTGCAACACCCCATTTCTAGAACACAAAGGCAGTAACAACAGCTTTTGATCACACACACTTCAGCCAAAAAAATCAGTAGTTCCTCTAGCCAAATCCATCTCATAATATCAGCAGATCTAGCAGAATACATGCAGATCAACTAGAGCCCAAGATCAACAAATAGATCATATGAAGCAGATCAAGAAGCAAGGAGGAGAAGGCATGCTACAAGAAGCAGCATATCTCAGTAGCCAGAAGAACTAGCTAACAAGCTACAAAGTGCATCAGGTAGAAACCAATAATAGGATAAGTAGATCAGGTAGCATCTGTTCTTAGCTTTCGCATGATCATGGGGAGAAAAATAAGGGTAACCTGCGAAGTAAGTAAATCCAACCACCCTTCCACTAGATTTTTATCTAGGAGGATTGGAAGGATTTATTTCTCTCACTCTAGCATAGTGTTGCTATGCTAAATCATCCTAGAGAATTAAAAAGCCACATAAATAGCATCTGTTCTTATTAAGATTGTGCCTCAGCCTTTGCATCATCGGCAAGGCTACAAGATCCAGCATATAATCTGTTCTTATCAGTTTATAGCTAAGAAAATGGGACAGCAAGATCCACCAGTAAAATCCAACAATACCAAAATCATTTATTAGCTGCTAACCAGCAGCTAGATCATATTCAAGCAGCCATCCTTTGTCAACAGGTTACAAGGGTTTATTTGGGGTCCAGGAATTATTCCCGGGCCAGCCAAGTAACCCAAGTAGCAGCAGTAGTTAACCCATCAGGGGATGACCACAGAATTAACTTTGCTCCACACCTACTGAATCACAGACAGTTAATGGATCATTTCAAATCTCCAGTAAAACTATCACAAATATGCATACAAGCTCACAACAAGCATCAAGTAACTCAGGTCTCTGTACACATCAATACTGGTATATTGCCATAGCTCAACACATGCTTGAGATAAAAACAAATGTAACCAAATCCTTAACTGAAATTATACATTCAGCTTTGTCGACTCATGCCCCCACAGACTACACATGCTTTGGAGGATTAATCCATCCAAAAAGGAAGCATTTCATTTCACATATGAATTACCAATCTCAGGCAGTAGATGCAATAACTGTAGGGATCATAGTAAGCACAGAACACTAGATGATCTAACAGTAATATCATTTGAGGATCAACATCAGCATACAACAACTAGACCAAGCAGCAATATTGCAGCACATATCACTATGACCAAAGACAGGGGAGTAAGGAATGATTTAGCTCACAGAAATGTAGAGAAGTAGATGCAGTAGGCGACGCCAGGGTTGCGTCGGCGACACCGTCCAACCGGCATCGGGGACGAAGTGTCACCACACCACCAGACCACCACCATCACGAGCAGTACATCACCGACACCGTCTCACGATCCATACCAACCACAACACCGCACCACCATTACATACCCACCGCAGTATAAATTAACTAGAAGAGGTTAACAGTGGCAGAGAGGAGGAGGCGGCAGGGGTGTGCTAGAGGTAAAGGAGGGCGACCACGAGGTGGCGCCAGAGCAGCAGCTCGTCGACATGCGGGAGCAGCCAGAGAAGCGGCGCGACCGCAGACGGCGGTGCTCGCCGAGGCCGGCGATGGCCGGACATACAGAAGGCGGAGCTAGGGTTCCGGGGTCAAACGCGACCGCTAGAGACCACTGCGGTCAAATTAACCAAGGGGAGGTGGTAGCTCATGGAGGGGCGACCAAAAGCCCTAACTCATCGGTGCCAAAGAGGACAGGGAGCAGCCGGCGGCGAGCGGCGATGCAACGCCATCGCCAGGAGCTCGAGGAGATGCGAGTGCGAACGAGAAGACAGAGAGATGGGAGAGAGCGATGGGGGTCGGTGGCCAGACGGATCCGGTCCACTCGACCTAACCCAACCAGGTTGGGCCGGACCAGGTTGACCTGGCCTTGGGCCAAACTATTGGGCCATTTGGTCCAATATTTTTCCTTATTTCCTTTTCTATAAGATTTTATCATCTACAAATTAATTAGATAACAACAAATAAATAAAAGTGAGTAACAGAAAATTACCTCTATAATAATATATAACAAATCATTTAGAAACTAAAGAAACAATAATTTGGAGTTTCCTCTAAATTTGAAAAAGAGTAATGTTAAATCTTAAGCAATTAAAACCTAAAAACTACGCATATAATTTCTTGTTTCAATTCTTCACATAAATAAAATATTAAATATTACTTCACATTAATATGCCATATAAAACAACAATTGTTTCTTAATGGTTATGTTTAATCACATGAGAATCCTAATTGACCATTACTTCAATTAAAACCCTAAACCCTAATAGTATTTATCATATTTTCTTTATAATACAATGTTAAATCCATTATTATTGTTATATCAAAGTGATTAATAATTTCAACTTTATTACCAATTATTACTTTAAGAACTATATCACAATTTAGGAACCTAGTTCTCAAATAAATAAAAGACCAACCTCATGATTTTATATGATCATCCTAAAATAGTTCCAATCCTAAAACCCTAGTGGTTTAGCCCATGGGATCATAGCCACTTCACCTTTACATATAAGACTTTAATAAACAACCAATGAGTGCATACTCATGATCCACTAAAATAAAACTAGGTACAATTCACATGAGACCATCATTCCATGTCTTTATTTTTGGTTAACACCTATATGATCCACTAATGCCACCTAGATATAAACCCTAACTTATAGCAACACCTTGACCATCATTCTTTGATATGATACCCATAATCAACCATAGTAATAAATTTGCTAATACTTACTACATATAAACCCATTCTACTTAAAGAACCCAACTAGTTCCTATTAGAAAACTAAATGAATCCAATAGTAAACCCTAGAAGCCATAGCTCCTATTTTAATAGTTCTTGTTCTTATTTAACATGTTCTTCAAAAGTTATTCTTTTGAAGTACAAAGGTCAATCAAACCATAGAAGCCATAGTTCTTATTTGAAATACTCATTATTTCTTAAACAACATGTTCTTCAAAAGTTATTCTTTTGAAGTATAGTATAAGTAATCATCAACCATGTTCTGTAGAACTTAAAATTGACAACTGTTCTTTACCTATTATTCCACTACTATTCTTTATGTGTGTACTTGTTATGATGTCTTATATCACTTGATTATGATGCTAATATAACCAAACCCTAATAAGAACCTTGTTTGAGAACCATTCTAAAAGCGCAACCAACCCTAAAGAAATCTTTACAACTCATCAATCTTAAATCATCGGGATCAGGTTACACTCGGGACGATTGCATCTCATACTATGCATTATAGCATCTTTGCCAATTCTTTAAACATTGTCCCTACCGGACGATGATGGTATTTCAGCATTTGGAGTTCTCACGTATCGAAGCTTTTGCCTGCATAATCTTGCAGTCAAGAAAGGCAAGTTCATCGCTTGCTCATGTCATTTGATTATTTTTATCAAACTATATGCAAAGTACTATACTTATCACTCATGCATTGAAAAGCAAAGTATTATTTTACAATTATGAATATGACTATGTGGTGGGCAATGGAACCATGGTATGTGTTGATATGGTGGAGGTTCCATTGCATGGGTACTACTCATCTAGGACTAAGTACCAATGCCGTCCAGTGATTCTAGCGCCGTACGTATCGCGTTGACCATAAGATCTATAATGGCTCTGGGGAAGTCAGTTGTATCTTTTCCCTTCTGCACGCCAACGGATTGGTAGAGCCGCGGGGTGTTGGAGGCACTGCCGTAGGTTGGGATAGCCTTTTAAATCCCCATCCGTGTGTGATGTTGGGCTCTACGATCTATGATGGATTGTCCAAAGTGCATCGTGAGTAAAGCCGTATTATCGGGAGAAGTCTACTGGGGGTGTACGGGTGGACAAAAGGGTGGGTTTGCAGGGTCGCGGAGAAGGCAGTGATTGGCTTGGATCTTACACCTGGCCCCACACCAAGGAAGTGTGGACGAGTGTGGCACCCCCGGGATCAGGGTTAGACAAATACCAGATCTTCGTCTGACATAAGCCTAACCTAGAGCTCGAGAGACTACAGTGAGAGAATCGGTAACACAACAGTGACTCTACGACTCAAAGATGTAATACAAGCTCATAACTGAGCGAAGAACCAAAGCATTACAAGCAGAGGTCACTGACCTGTCATACATCAATCAACGGAAGCGAAGTTATGCTATTAGACATAGCAAGATAGCAAAAGGCCTAAGAGGCCAGGAGCATAACGGCGACGTCCCAGCCCATAGATTCCAGGCTGCCACCTGGGAACCCCAAGCTACTCGTCGATGTCGACTAGAAACCACCATCTGTTGGAGCAACTTCGTCTGGAACAAAAGCATGCAAGGCTGAGTACAGGGACTCAGCAAGACTTAGTACAACCTTTTAGCAAAGCGGGTATGTGAGCTTTCTGTAGAGCTTCTTTTGCGTAAAGCCAGTTTTCCTTTAATAAACAAGAGGGAGAAGAAGCTCGACTACTCAGAACCTTTAAAAGGGGATAAGAGAGCGATATCTCTATCTCTATTGATCATCATATTGTATCCACCAATCTTCATCATCTCGAACTCGTGCTCTATCCTCGGATCACCCCCTCAACACCCGGAGAAGATATCCGTAAACACACATTGGTTGCCAAGTTTTACGATTAGGTTAAAGTTGTCTATGATCTCCACGTCCTTTCCCAAGTCGTCCGTAACCGTGGACACGGCTTTTCGAAAAGATTCATAACCCTGCAGGGGTGCACAACTTTACCCACACGCGCCAACCGATTCTTAGTGCCAGTACATTAGCTCTCTTCCTTGGAAAGCCGGCAGAGAGTGGTTGACCACGACCTTTACCTTGCTTGTCGCCGAGACCATGAGTCACGCGCTAAGGATTGTTCCGCTCGTAACGGGTCAAGTCCCGAAGTCGGTCCTTAACGATGTGAGGCGAGGTGGGTTTCCCCGAGGGCCGCAACCCCCAGCCACCACGGCCACGCTTACCTACCCGTTATGTACCTTTTCCCCCAAAGCGTAATGCAATGCATATGTCCGGATAACGCGCAAACTATGTGACTCATGGAATCTACTAGGCAAGTTAGTGAGTCGAGAGGGTACCATAATAGGGCCTCGTGTGGTTGTACGCTCGGTCTTGGTTCAAGAGGCGAGAACTCGGTTCCTAGGGTCGGCAGAAACGAAACAACCCACCACATCCCAATGTGGCCTCTCGTCTGAGCCTTTAATCATGTTTATCAACATCTCTATACTTACCACGTCAACCTGTCATGCTATTTTCATTTCATTGTATGGCTCCGAGTCCGAAGACCGAGTTGCGACGTAACAAACTAAGCATGGCTAAGCATAAAGATATAAAGGCTCTAGCGATGCACACATGCCAAACCTAGTTATGCTAGGAGCAGTGGATCAGGGCATTTGAGGCTACAAGGATGGAACATGCAAAAGATAGGGTAACTCTACCTATCGATAAAAGACAGTTGAATCGTGTGCAATATGTAGGAACCAGAAGTAAAAGCATTTGTAAAACTTGTATGAACCAGGCTAGGGCTTGCCTTTGTCCCTGATAAACCGAAGTGGATCTTCGATAATCTTGTACTTGACTTGTTCGTCGGAGGATAGGAATTGATCATCGGTGTTGTTGATCTTCATCGTCTCAGGCACGCGTTCTATCGATCGCGAAGAAGCAAACACTAGAAATAGAGAAGTAACATTCAAAACATGGCATAATGCAATGCACATTCAAAGATGATGATATGTCAAATTAATGGAATGGAATAAGCCCTAGGTGCATCGTCAAATTAAAGGGGTTCCGACATCGGACACCGCCATATGAGAGGGGTGTATTAGGGTTTTCTACTAAGCTCCACATTTAATGGGTTCAAACATGTATGAGACATGTATAAACGAATAGGAAATGTTTTTCTGATCAATTTGATATATAAATTTGTATTTTTCTGAATTTATATGAATTATTAAACAATTACTGAAAATAAAACAGAAATTAAAAAGGAAATATGACGTCACGCTGACGTCATCATGACGTCAGCACGGCCATGAGCTCACTGTGAGCTCGGGTCGAGCTCCAATCGGACGATTTGGCCCCCGATCGAGGGCGCGCGAGAGGGGGAAAGATGCGGGGCGACGCAGGCGACCTTTGGTGGTGGCGCCGCCCGCCAATTGTCGCCGGGCAACGCCGGCGACGAGCTCGGGCGGCGGCCGGGCAGGTGGTGCGTGGCGGCGGCGCTAGGGGAGGGCTAGAGAGCGAGGCGAGGCCACCGGAGGAACCGCCTGCTCACCGTGATGCTCGTGGTAGCGACGGCGAGGCGAGGGGAGGCCGGGAACGCCGGCGAACGGCGGGGACCTGCGGCACGGGCGGGGCCCGATTCGGCCGATTCCGGCCCCGTCAGCTTGCGCTGCTGGGCGGAGGAGGTAGAGGGCGTCGCGGCGGAGCTCGGGAGCTTCTCGGCAGGGCGCGGGGTGGAGCGGAACGGCGGCGACGGCGAGGTTGGCCGGGGGCTAGGGTTTGCCCGTGGCACAGAGAGATAGAGAGAGGAAGGGGCGCCGGGGGAGTGAGGTCGGGAGGGAGAGAAGGGAGGACGGGCCATCCTCATCCCTTCGACAGAGCGAGCGAGGAGGTGGCCGGCGACGGCCTCCGTCGGCAGGGCACGCGGGTGCCTGCCCGGCGAGGAAGAAGACAGGGGGATTTTGTGAAAATCCCCTGGATTTTGGGGATTTCCACCGAAATTTTTAAAACAGAAGGGATTTTGATAGTTTTAGGGTATTTTGACCCAAACTTTGAGGGACTTTTGCACCAAAATTTTAGTAGAGCAAAACTATAACTTTTTGCAACATTTGTTACATTTTAGTGTAAAAGTTTCTCAAATTAATGCAAATGCATGCATGCTTATGAACAAACCAGCAACATTATTTGATTAGCAAAGTTGGTTCTGTTACAACGAGCATGCATCTCGGATAGGTATCAAGGATAAGGTCTCTTATGGGAAAAGTAACGCACCTCTGCAGAGGATACTGAATTGTGACTGTCACTCCTTGCTTCGGGAAGGAACTGCGAACGCGGCGGAAAGGAACTCCACGAAGTTCGGTCAACTTGTGAAGAGCGACGGGCATAGTTTTCGAGAATAAAATAAACCTTTTGAAGAAATGTTTATGAAAACTTGCATTGGCCTATGACTTTACGGTCTATGGCTGTAGCTAGTGCATGATACACCTATTTCCTAATATGAACTTGCTGAGTACGCTCGTACTCATTCCCTCCCATTTGAACCCCCTTCTTAGATCAAGGCACCAAAGGAGAAACTACCAGTGGAACTCGAAGACAAAGGAGTCAATCTGCAACAAGAAGAAGAATCTAATCAAAGAAGTCAATGGAGTCAACTTCTGCATCAGCTAGAGTGGAAACTTAGACTAGTAATAGAAGGGAACCTTTCCCTAATCATAGCACCTAAGTAGTTAGTTTTCTATAGCAAGCCAAGTAGCTCTTAAACTTGAGTTAGCAATAAGATAGACTACGAGTCGTTCTTCTGGAGCTTTATTTGAAGATTTACCTCAGTGTAAAGTAGGAGGTTGTGTTGATCTTATGTAAACAGCTTTTGTGTACTTCTATAGACATACCTTGGACTCGCATATGTTTCTGTTGTACCACTCTGAGAGATGTAATATGAGTGGAACGGTGTTTCACTTGTGTTGTGTCAACGACTTGTGTACTACACCATGCGGTGGTACGCTGGGTCATCACACGCCGCCACCCTGTGTGGGCCCCCCAGGGCTCCCCTCTGGTGCCTCTCCGGTGTTCTGGAAGCTTCGTGGAATTATAAGATGCTGGGCGTTGATTTCGTCCGATTCCGAGAATATTTCCTTTCTAGGATTTCTGAAACCAAAAACAGCGAAAACAGCAGCGGCACTTCGGCATCTCGTCAATAGGTTAGTTCCGGAAAATGCATCAAAACGATGTAAAGTGTGTATAAAACATGTGAGTGTCATCATAAAAGTAGCATGGAACATAAGAAATTATAGATACGTTTGAGACGTATCAAGCATCCCCAAGCTTAGTTCCTACTCGCCCTCGAGTAGGTAAACGATAACAAAGATAATTTCTGAAGTGACATGCTATCATAATCTTGATCATACTATTGTAAAGCATATGAGATGAATGCAGCGATTCGAAGCAATGATGAAGATAATGAGTAAACAAATGAATCATATAGCAAAGACTTTTCATGAATAATACTTTCAAGACAAGCATCAATAAGACTTGCATAAGAGTTACTCATAAAGCAATAAATTCAAAGTAAAGGCATTGAAGCAACACAAAGGAAGATATAAGTTTCAGCGGTTGCTTTCAACTTCAACATGTATATCTCATGGATAGTTGTCAACATAAAGCAATATAACAAGTGCAATAAGTAAACATGTAAGAATCAATGCACACAAGTTGATACAAGTGTTTGCTTCTAAGATAGAAAGAAGTAGGTAAACTGACTCAACAATAAAGTAGAAGATAGGCCCTTCGCAGAGGGAAGCATGGATTACTATTTTTGTGCTAGAGCTTTTCATTTTGAAAACAAGAAACAATTTTGTCAACGGTAGTAATAAAGCATATGTGTTATGTATAAGATATCCTATAAGTTGCAAGCCTCATGCATAGATTACCAATAGTGCTCGCACCTTGTCCTAATTAGCTTGGATTAACATGGATTATCATTGCATAGCATATGTTTCAACCAAGTGTCACAAAGGGGGACCTCTATGCCGCCTGTACAAAGGTCTAAGGAGAAAGGTCGCATTGGATTTCTCGCTTTTGATTATTCTAAACTTAGACATCCATACCGGGACAACATAGACAACAGATAATGGACTCCTCTTTAATGCATAAGCATTCAACAACAGTTAAAATTCTCATAAGAGATTGAGGATTAATTGTCCAAACTGAAACTTCCACCATGAATCATGGCTTTAGTTAGCGGCCCAATGTTCTTCTCTAACAATATGCATACTCAAACCATATGATCATGAAAATCACCCTTACTTCAGACAAGACGAACATGCATAACAACTCACATGATATTCAACAAAGGTAAAAGTTGATGGCGTCCCCAGAAACATGGTTACCGCTCAACAAGCAACTTATTAAGAAATAAGATACATAGCTACATATTCTTCACCACAATAGTTTTTAAGGCTATTTTCCCATGAGCTATATATTGCAAAGACAAAGGATAGAATTTTTAAAGGTAGCACTCAAGTAATGTACTTTGGAATGGCAGAGAAATACCATGTAGTAGGTACGTATGGTGGACACAAATGGCATGGTTATTGGCTCAAGGGCTTGGATGCACGAGAAGAATTCCTCTCAATACAAGGCTAGGCTAGCAAGGTTGTTTGAAGCAAACTCAAGTATAAAACGGTGCAGCAAGACTCACATATGAACATATTATAAGCATTATAAGACTTTACATTGTCCCCTTGTTGTTCAAACAACTTAACCAGAAAATATCTAGACTCTAGAGAAACTAATCATGCAAACCAAATTTTAACAAGCTCTATGTAGTTCTTCATTAATAGGTACAAAGTACATGATGCAAGAGCATAAACATGATCTATATGAGCACAAAAATTGCCAAGTATCCAATTATTCAAGACATTATACCAATTACCACATGTAGCATTTTCTGTTTCCAACCATATAACAATTAACGAAGCAGTTTCAACCTTCGCCATGAACATTAAGGATAAAGCTAAGAACACATGTGTTCATATGCAACAGCGGAGCGTGTCTCTCTCCCACACAAGCATGAATTTATTCAGAGAATTAAAATAACAAAACGAAAATAAAAGCACACAGACGCTCCAAGTAAAGTACATAAGATGTGACGGAATAAAAATATAGTTTCACTAGAGGTGACCTGATAAGTTGTCGATGAAGAAGGGGATGCCTTGGGCATCCCCAAGCTTAGATGCTTGGGTCTTCTTAAAATATGCAGGGGTGAACCACGGGGGCATCCCCAAGCTTAGACTTTTCACTCTTCTTGATCATAGTATATCATCCTCCTCTCTTGACCCTTGAAAACTTCCTCCACACCAAACTCAAAACAAACTCATTAGAGGGTTAGTGCATAATCAAAAATTCATATATTCAGAGGTGACACAATCATTCTTAACACTTCTGGACATTGCTCAAAGCTACTGGAAGTTAATGGAACAAAGAAATCCATCCAACACAGCAAAAGAAGCAATGCGAAATAAAAGGCAGAATCTGTCAAAACAGAACAGTCCGTAAAGATGAATTTTTTAGAGGCACCATACTTGCTTAGATGAAAATGCTCAAATTGAATGAAAGTTGCGTACATATCTGAGGATCACGCACGTAAATTGGCATATTTTTCTGAGTTACCTACAGAGAATCATACCCAAATTCGTGACAGCAAGAAATCTGTTTCTGCGCAGTAATCCAAATCTAGTATTCACTTTACTATCAAAGACTTTACTTGGCACAACAATGCAATAAAATAAAGATAAGGAGAGGTTTCTACAGTAGTAAAAACTTCCAAGACTCTAATATAAAACAAAATTGCTGTAGTAAAATAAAGACATGGGTTATCTCCCAAGAAGTGCTTTCTTTATAGCCATTAAGATGGGCTCAGCAGTTTTAATGATGCACTCGCAAGAAATAAGAGTTGAAGCAAAAGAGAGCATCAAGAAGCAAATTCAAAACACATTTAAGTCTAACCCACTTCCTATGAAAAGGAATCTTGTAAATAAACAAATTCATGAAGCATAATGCAACAAGCATAGAAAGATGAAACAAGTGTAACTTCAAAAATTTCAGCATATAGAGAGGTATTTTAGTAACATGAAAATTTCTACAACCATATTTTCCTCTCTCGTAATAATATCCAGTAGCATCATGAGTAAACTCAACAATATAATTATCACATAAAGCATTCTTATCATGAGTCTCATGCATAAAATTATTACTCTCCACATAAGCATAGTCAATTTTATTAGTAATAGTGGGAGCAAATTCATCAAAGTAGCTATCATTGTTATTCTCATCAAGTGTAGGAGGCATAGTATAATCATAATAAAATTTACTCTCCATAGTAGGTGGCACCAAAATACCACTATCATTATAATCATCATAAATAGGAGGCAAAGTATCATCAAAGAAAATTTTCTCCTCAATGCTTGGGGGACTAAAAATATCATGCTAATCAAAACCAGCTTCCCCAAGCTTAGAACTTTCTATATCATTATCAACAATGGTGTTCAAAGCGTTCATACTAATATTACTACCAGCATGCAAATAAGGTTCCATAGGTTTTTTAATTTTCGCATCAAACAATCCATGTCTTAACTCAGGAAATAGAATAAAAAGCTCATTGTTTTCCATTATGCCTAACTAGTGTTTAACAAGAAACAAAAAGATGCAATTGCAGGATCTAAAGGAAATAGCTTCGAGCACTCACACACCGGCAACAAGACTAGGAGATAGCTTAGTAGTCGGAGGATGTGAATACCTTTTACCTTACCTCCCCGGCAACGGCGCCAGAAAAGTGCTTGATGTCTACGCACACTCCTTTTCCTGCAGACAGTGTTGGGCCTCCAAGAGCAGAGGTTTGTAGAACAGCAGCAAGTTTTCCCTTAAGTGGATCACCCAAGGTTTATCGAACTCAGGGAGGAAGAGGTCAAAGATATCCCTCTCAAACAACCCTGCAATCACGATACAAGAAGTCTCTTGTGTCCCCAACACACCTAATACACTTGTCAGATGTATAGGTGCACTAGTTCGGCGAAGAGATAGTGAGACGCAAGTAATATGGATGAATATGAGCAGTAGTAACGGCGCCAGAAAATAGCTTGCTGGCGTGCAGTTGATGGTAGTAATATTGCAGGAAGTAAAGATGCAGTAGAACAGTAAATAAGCGATGATTGCAGTATTTGGAAACAAGGCCTAGGGATCATACTTTCACTAGTGGACACTCTCAACATTGCAATCATAAAGGAATATAAATAAGCACTTCACTATGCGATTCTGAATTACTCTTTGGCAAGATAACGAACACTAATTCATCATGTAGGCAAACCTTAAAGATGTATTCCCAAGTACTAATAAACACCCCAAGTCATGTCACTGTGAGCATTCATATGAGGTACTAACACACCACAATTTCATAGAGACATCCAACTCAAATCATAACTCGGTGAATAAGTATTCAGTGAAATATAGCCTAAGAGACCCACACGGTGCACACACTTGTCACCTTTACACACGTGGGACAAGGAGTCTCCGGAGATCACATAAGTAAAATCCACTTGAATAGCATAACGACATCTAGATTACAAAGCTCATCATATGGATCTCAATCATGTAAGGCAGCTCATGAGATCATTGTATTGAAGTACATGGGAGAGAGATTAACCACATAGCTACCGGTACAGCCCTTAGCCTCGATGGAGAACTACTCCCTCCTCATGGGAGACAGCAGCGGTGATGAAGATAGCGGTGGTGTCGATGGAGATGCCTTCCGGGGGCACTTCCCCGTCCCGGCGGCGTGCCGGAACAGAGACTCCTGTCCCCCAGATCTTGGCTTCGCGATGGCGGCGGCTCTGGAGGTTTCTCGTACCGTGGCTTTTTCGTCTCGAAGATTTAGGTCAGGGACCTTTAAATAGGCGAAGAGGCGGAGTCGGAGGGGCCACGGTGCCACCTCACACTAGGGGGCGCGCCCCCCTTGGGCCGCTCCGCCACCCTATGTGGCCCCCCCAGGGCTCCCCTCTGGTGCCTCTCCGGTGTTCTGGAAGCTTCGTGGAATTATAAGATGCTGGGCGTTGATTTCGTCCGATTCCGAGAATATTTCCTTTCTAGGATTTGAAACCAAAAACAGCAGAAAACAGCAACTGGCACTTTGGCATCTCGTCAATAGGTTAGTTCCGGAAAATGCATCAAAACGATGTAAAGTGTGTATAAAACATGTGAGTATCATCATAAAAGTAGCATGGAACACAAGAAATTATAGATACGTTTGAGACGCATCAATGTCTGAGTCACAATCTTCTATAATTAATAAAATGGCTGCTAAACCTGAGGATAATGATAACAAAATTGTTACTACAGCAAACGCTATCCAAGTTCGAATTAATGAAAATATTAGATTGATGGCTGAATTGCATGCTAGGTGGGAAAGAGAAGAAAAACTAGCTGAAGAGAATAATGTAGCTAAAGTCTGGACTATTACCACCAATAGTAGTGATGATGTTTCACATGTTGCTAAACCTCCTACTATCAATGGTAAAATAATTGGTGTTGGCAATGTCTCTACTCCTAGTGCAAAGCGTGCAAAACTGCCTGAAACTGCTGAAACTGTTTGTGATAAAACTGCTGAAATTTTTCAAAATATTGGGGACAATGATCCCATTGCTTTAGATCATAATGGTTTAGATTTTGATGATTGTCATATCTCTGAAGTTATTAAGTTCTTACAAAAACTTGCTAGAAGTCCCAATGCTAGTGCTATAAATTTGGCCTTTACAAAACATATTACAAATGCTCTCATTAAAGCTATAGAAGAGAAATTAAAACTTGAAACTTCTATTTCTAGGAAGTTGGAAGATGGTTGGGAGCCCATCATTAAGATGAAGGTTAGTGATTTTGATTGTAATGCTTTATGTGATCTTGGTGCAAGTATTTCTGTTATGCCTAAGAAACTCTATGATATGCTTGACTTGCCACCATTGAAAAATTGTTATTTGGAAGTTAATCTCGCTGATAATTCTATAAAGAAACCTTTGGGGAGGATTGATAATGTTCGCATTACGGTTAACAATAACCTTGTCCCCGTTTATTTTGTTGTCTTGGATATTGAATGCAATGCATCTTGTCCCATTATTTTGGGAAGACCTTTTCTTCGAACTGTTGGTGCTATTATTGATATGAAGGAAGGAAATATTAAATATCAATTTCCTCTCAAGAAAGGTATGGAACAATTCCCTAGAAAAAGAATGAAGTTACCTTTTTGATTCTATTATTAGAAAAAAATTATGATGTTGATGCGTCATCTCTTGATAATACTTGATTCACACTTTCTGCGCCTAGCTGAAAGGCGTTAAATAAAAGCGCCTATGGGAGACAACCCATTATTTTACTTCTGCACTTTTGTTTTATATTTGAGTCTTGGAAGTTGTTACTACTGTAGCAACCTCTCCTTATCTTTATTTTCTTGCATTGTTGTGCCAAGTAAAGTCTTTGATAGTAAGGTTAATACTAGATTTGGATTACTGCATAGAAACATATTTCTTGTTGTCCCGAATTTGAGTAGACCTCTCTGTAGGTAACTCAGAAAAATCTGCCAATTTTCGTGTGTGATCCTCAGATATGTACGCAACTTTCATTCAGTTTGAGCTTTTTCATCTGAGCAAGTTAAGTGCCCCTGAAAAAATCGTCTTTACGGATTGTTCTGTTTTGACAGATTCTGCCTTTTATTTTGCATTGCCTCTTTTGCTATGTTGAATGGATTTCTTTGTTCCATTAACTTTCAGTAGCTTTGTGCAATGTCCAGAAGTGTTAAGAATGATTATGTCACCTCTGAATATGTGAATTTTTGATTATGCACTAACCCTCCAATGAGTTTGTTTTAAGTTTGGTGTGGAGGAAGTTTTCAAGGATCAAGAGAGGAGGATGATACAATATGATCAAGAAGAGTGAAAAGTCTAAGCTTGGGGATGCCCCCGTGGTTCATCCCTGCATATTTCAAGAAGACTCAAGCATCTAAGCTTGGGGATGCCCAAGGCATCCCCTTCTTCATCGACAACTTATCAGGTCACCTCTAGTGAAGCTATATTTTTATTCCGTCACATCTTATGTGCTTTACTTGGAGCGTATGTATTTATTTGTTTTTGTTTTTGTTTGAATAAAATCGGATCCTAGCATTCTTTGTTTGGGAGAGGGACACGCTCCGCTCGTTCATATGAACTCTGGTGTTCTTAGCTTTACTTTTAATGTTCATGGCGAAGGTTGAAACTGCTTCGTTCATTGTTATATGGTTGGAAACAGAAAATGCTTCATGTGGTAATTGGTATATTGTCTTGAATAATTTGATACTTGGAAATTGTTGTGCTCAAATAGATCATGTTTAAGCTCTTGCATCATATACTTTGCACCTATTAATAAAGAACTACCATAGAGCTTGTTGAAATTTGGTTTGCATGATTGGTCTCTCTAAAGTCTAGATATTTTCTGGTGAAGTGTTTGAACAACAAAGAGACAGTGTAGAGTCTTATAATGCTTGCAATATGTTCTTATGTAAGTTTTGCTGTACCGGTTCATAATTGTGTTTGCTTCAAACAACCTTGCTAGCCAAAGCCTTGTACTAAGAGGGAATACTTCTCGTGCATCCAAATCCTTGAGCCAAAACCTAGGACATTTGTGTCCACCATACCTACCTACTATGTGGTATTTCTCTGCCATTCCAAAGTAAATTACTTGAGTGCTACCTTTAAAATTTCATTCTTTGTCTTTGCAATACATAGCTCATGGGAAAATAGCTTAAAAAACTATTGTGGTATTGAATATGTTACTTATGTATCTTATTTCTTATAAGTTGCTTGTTGAGCGGTAACCATGTTTCTGGGGACGCCATCAACTATTACACCTTTGTTGAATATCATGTGAGTTGCTATGCATGTTCGTCTTGTCCGAAGTAAGGGTGATTTATCATGATCAAATGGTTTGAGTATGCATATTGTTAGAGAAGAACATTGGGCCGCTAACTAAAGCCATGAATCATGGTGGAAGTTTCAGTTTGGACATTAATCCTCAATCTCTTATGAGAATATTATCTATTGTTCAATGCTTATGCATTAATGAGGAGTCCATTATCTGTTGTCTATGTTGTCCCGGTATGGATGTCCTTAGTTGAGATCTATCAAAAACGAGAAGTCAAATGCGATCTATCTCCTTGGACCTTTGTACAGGCGGCATAGAGGTACCCCTTTGTGACACTTCGTTGAAACATATGTTATGCAATGATAATCCATGTAAATCCAAGCTAATTAGGACAAGGTGCGAGCGCTATTGGTATTCTATGCATGAGGCTTGCAACTTATAGGATGTCTTATGCATAACACATATGAATTATTACTACCGTTGACAAAATTGTTTCTATGTTTTCAAAATAAAAGCTCTAGCACAAAAATAGTAATCCATGCTTCCCTCTGCGAAGGGCCATTCTTTTACTTTATGGTGAGTCAGTTTACCTACTTCCTTCTATCTTAGAAGCAAACACTTGTGTCAACTGTGTGCATTGATTCCTACATACTTGCTTATTTGCATTCATCATATTACTTTGTGTTGACAATTATCCATGAGATATATCCATGAGATAAACATGTTGAAGTTGAAAGCAACTGCTGAAACTTATATTTTCCTTTGTGTTGCTTCAAAACTTTTTACTAAGAATTTATTGCTTTATGAGTTAACTCCTATGCAAGTCTTATTGATGCTTGTCTTGAAAGTACTATTCATGAAAAGTCTCTGCTATATGATTCAGATTGTTTAGTCATTGTCTTTACCATTGCTTCGAATCACTTCATTCATCTCATATGCTTTACAATAGTATTGATCAAGATTATGATAGCATGTCACTTCAGAAATTATCCTTGTTATCGTTTACCTACTCGAGGGCGAGTAGGAATTAAGCTTGGGGGTGCTTGATACGTCTCAAACGTATCTATAATTTCTTATGTTCCATGCTAGTTTTAAGATGATACTCACATGTTTTATACACACTTTACATCATTTATACGCATTTTCCGGCACTAACCTATTAACGAGATGCCGAAGCGTCAGTTCCTGTTTTGTGCTGTTTTTGGTTTCAGAAATCCTACACAGGAAATATTCTCGGCATTGGACGAAACGAACGCCCAGGGTCTTATTTTTCCACGGAGCTTCCAGAAGACCGAAGAGGATACGAGGTGGGGCCACGAGGCGCCGACACCATAGGGCCGCGCGGCCAGGGTGGGGCCCGCGCCACCCTATGGTGTGGGGCCCCCGTGCCTCCTCCGACTCTGCCCTTCCGCCTACTTATACTCTCCATCGCGAAAACCCTATTACCGAGAGCCACGATACGGAAAAAGTTCCAGAGACGCCGCCGCCGCCAATCCCATCTCGGGGGATTCGAGAGATCGCCTCCGGCACCCTGCCGGAGAGGGGAATCATCTCCCGGAGCACTCTACATCACCATGATCGCCTCCGGACCGATGTGTGAGTAGTTCATCCTTGGACTATGGGTCCATAGCAGATAGCTAGATGGTTGTCTTCTCCTCAATGTGCTATCATGTTTAGATCTTGTGAGCTGCCTATCATGATCAAGATCATCTATTTGTAATGCTACATGTTGTGTTTGTTGGGATCCGATGAATATGGAATACTATGTCAAGTTGATTATCAATCTATCATATATGTGTTGTTTATGATCTTGCATGCTCTCCGTTGCTAGTAGAGGCTCTGTCCAAGTTGATACTTGTGACTCTAAGAGGGAGTATTTATGCTCGATAGTGGGTTCATGCCTCCATTGAATCTGGGACAATGACAGAAAGTTCTAAGGTTGTGGATGTGCTGTTGCCACTAGGGATAAAACATCAATGCTTTGTCTAAGGATATTTGTGTTGATTACATTACGCACCATACGTAATGCAATTGTCTGTTGTTTGCAACTTAATACTGGAAGGGGTGCGGATGCTAATCCGAAGGTGGACTTTTTAGGCATAGATGCATGCTGGATAGCGGTCTATGTACTTTGTCGTAATGCCCTAAGTAAATCTCATAGTAGTCATTGATACGTCTCCGACGTATCGATAATTTCTTATGTTCCATGCCATATTATTGATGATTCCTACATGTTATATGCACACTTTACGTCATATTCGTGCATTTTCTGGAACTAACCTATTAACAAGATGCCGAAGTGCCGGTTCCTGTTTTCTCGCTGTTTTTGGTTTCGAAATCCTAGTAACGAAATATTCTCGAATCGGACGAAATCAAGACCCAGGTTCCTATTTTCACCGGAAGCATCCGTAACACCCGAGAGCCGCCAGGGGGGGCCCTGTGGGCCCCAGATGATAGGGTGGCGCGGCCTGGGCCCTGGCCGCGCCAGCCTATGGTGCCGCCGCCTCTTCGACCCTCTGACGCTGCCCTTCCGCCTATTTAAAGCCTCCGTCGCGAAAACCTATTACGAAGGACGAAACCCACAGAAACCTTCCAGAGCCGCCGCCATCGCGAAGCCAAGATCTGGGGGACGGGAGTCTCTGTTCCGGCACGCTGCCGGAGCGGGGAAGTGCCCCCGGAAGGCTTCTCCATCGACACCACCGCCATCTCCACCGCCATCTTCATCACCGCCGCTGCTCCCATGAGGAGGGAGTAGTTCTCCATCGAGGCTCGGGGCTGTACCGGTAGCTATGTGGTTCATCTCTCTCCTATGCGCTTCAATACAATAATCTCATGAGCTGCCTTACATGATTGAGATTCATATGATGATGCTTGTAATCTAGATGTCATTATGCTAGTCAAGTGAGTTTTACTTATGTGATCTCCGGAGACTCCTTGTCCCACGTGTGTAAAGGTGACAAGTGTGTGCACCGTGTGGGTCTCTTAGGCTATATTTCACGGAATACTTACTCACCGTTATGAATGGCATAGTGAAGTGCTTATTTATATCTCTTTATGATTGCAATGTGTTTTGTATCACAATTTATCTATGTGCTACTCTAGTGATGTTATTAAAGTAGTTTTATTCCTCCCGCACGGTGTAATGGTGACGAGTGTGTGCATCCGTGTTAGTACTTGGCGTATGCTATGATCATGATCTCTTGTAGATTGTGAAGTTAACTATTGCTATGATAGTATTGATGTGATCTATTCCTCCTACATAGCGTGAAGGTGACAAGTGTGCATGCTCGTGTTAGTACTTGGTTTAGTCGTGTTGATCTTTCTTGCACTCTAAGGTTATTTAAATATGAACATTGAATTGTGGAGCTTGTTAACTCCGGCATTGAGGGTTCGTGTAATCCTACGCAATGTGTTCATCATCCAACAAAAGAGTGTAGAGTATGCATTTATCTATTCTCGTTATGTGATCAATGTTGAGAGTGTCCACTAGTGAAAGTCTAATCCCTAGGTCTTGTTCCTAAATATCGCTATCGCCGCTTGTTTACTCGTTTTACTGCGTTACTACCGCTGCGTTACTACCGCTTGTTTACTCGTCCCGGGCAAAACACTTTTCCGGTGCCGTTGCTACGCTACTATTTATTCATACCACCCGTATTTCACTATCTCTTCGCCGAACTAGTACACCTATTAGGTGTGTTGGGGACACAAGAGACTTCTTGCTTTGTGGTTGCAGTGGTTGCATGAGAGGGATATCTTTGACCTCTTCCTCCCCGAGTTCGATAAACCTTGGGTGATCCACTTAAGGGAAACTTGCTGCTGTTCTACAAACCTCTGCTCTTGGAGGCCCAACACTGTCTACAAGAATAGAAGCTCCCGTAGACATCAAGCACTTTTCTGGCGCCGTTGCCGGGGAGGAAAGGTAAAAAGGCACTCATACTCTGGTTCCAGGTAACAGTACTTTTCTGGCGCCATTGTGTTTGTGCTCGAAGCTATTTCCTTTAGATCCTGCAATTGCATCTTTTTGTTTCTTGTTTACACTAGTTTGGTATAATGGACAACAATGAGCTTCTTATTCTATTTCCTGATTTAAAACATGGATTGTTTGATGCGAAAATTAAAAAACCTATGGAATCTTATTTGCATGCTGGTAGTAATATTATTATGAACGCTTTGAACACCATTGTTGATAATGATATAGAAAGTTCTAAGCTTGGGGAAGCTGGTTTTCATGATATTTTTAGTCCCCCAAGCATTGAGGAGAAAATTTACTTTGATGATACTTTGCCTCCTATTTATGATGATTATAATAGTGGTCTTTTGGTACAACCTACTATGGAGAGTAAATTTTATTGTGATTATACTATGCCTCCTACACTTGATGAGAATAATAATGATAGCTACTTTGTTGAATTTGCTCCCGCTATTACTAATAAAATTGATTATGCTTATGTGGAGAGTAATAATTTTATGCATGAGACTCATGATAAGAAAGCTTTATGTGATGGTTATATTGTTGAGTTTTCTCATGACACTACTGAAAGTTATTATGAGAGAGGAAAATATGGTGGTAGAAATTTTCATGTTACTAAAACACCTCTCTATATGCTTAAAATCTTGAAGTTGAGCTTGTCTAGTTTTTCTATGCTTGTTGCATTATGCTTCTTGAACTTGTTTATTTACAAGATTCCTATGCATAGGAAGCATGTTAGACTTAAATGTGTTTTGAATTTGCCTTTTGATGCTCTCTTTTGCTTCAACTACTATTTCTACGAGTGCATCATTAAAACTGCTGAGCCCATCTTAATGGCTATAAAGAAAGAACTTCTTGGGAGATAACCCATGTGTTATTTTGCTACAGTACTTTGTTTTATATTTGTGTCTTGGAAATTGTTTACTACTGTAGCAACCTCTCCTTATCTTAGTTTTGAGTTTTGTTGTGCCAAGTAAAGTCTTTGATAGTAAAGTAAGTACTAGATTTGGATTACTGCGCAGTTCCAGATTTCTTCGCTGTCACGAATCTGGGTCTACCTCCTCGTAGGTAGCTCAGAAAATTAAGCCAATTTACGTGCATGATCCTCAGATATGTACGCAACTTTCATTCAATTTGGGAATTTTCATTTGAGCAAGTCTGGTGGCCTAATAAAATCCATCTTTACGGACTGTTCTGTTTTGACAGATTCTGCCTTTTATTTCGCATTGCCTCTTTTGCTATGTTGGATGAATTTCTTTGATCCATTAATGTCCAAGTAGCTTTATGCAATGTCCAGAAGTGTTAAGAATGATTGTGTCACCTCTGAACATGTGAATTTTTATTATGCACTAACCCTCTAATGAGTTGTTTCGAGTTTGGTGTGGAGGAAGTTTTCAAGGGTCAAGAGAGGAGGATGATATACTATGATCAAGAAGAGTGAAAGCTCTAAGCTTGGGGATGCCCCGGTGGTTCACCCCTGCATATTTCAAGAAGACTCAAGCATCTAAGCTTGGGGATGCCCAAGGCATCCCCTTCTTCATCGATAAATTATCAGGTTCCTTCTCTTGAAACTATATTTTTATTCGGCCACATCTTATGTACTTTACTTGGAGCGTCTGTGTGCTTTTGTTTTTGTTTTTGTTTGAATAAATTCTTGTGTGGGAGAGAGACACGCTCCGCTGGTTCGTATGAACACATGTGTTCTTAGCCTTTAATTTTCATGGCGAAGGTTGAAACTGCTTCGTTAAATTGTTTTATGGTTGGAATTGGAAAATGCTACATGTAGTAACTCTAAAATGTCTTGGATAATTTGATACTTGGCAATTGTTGTGCTCATGTTTAAGCTCTTGCATCATATACTTTGCACCCATTAATGAAGAAACACTTAGAGCTTGCTAATTTGGTTTGCATATTTGGTTTCTCTAGAGTCTAGATAACATCTAGTATTGAGTTTTGAACAACAAGGAAGACGGTGTGGAGTCTTATAATGTTTACAATATGTCTTTTATGTGAGTTTTGCTGTACCGTTCATCCTTGTGTTTGTTTCAAATAACCTTGCTAGCCTAAACCTTGTATCGAGAGGGACTACTTCTCATGCATCCAAAATCCTTGAGCCAACCACTATGCCATTTGTGTCCACCATACCTACCTACTACATGGTATTTATCCGCCATTCCAAAGTAAATTGCTTGAGTGCTACCTTTAAAATTCCATCATTCACCTTTGCAATATATAGCTCATGGGACAAATAGCTTAAAAACTATTGTGGTATTGAATATGTACGTATGCACTTTATCTCTTATTAAGTTGCTTGTTGTGCGATAACCATGTTTCTGGGGACGCCATCAACTATTCTTTGTTGAATATCATGTGAGTTGCTATGCATGTCCGTCTTGTCTGAAGTAAGAGAGATCTACCACCTTAATGGTTGTAGCATGCATATTGTTAGAGAAGAACATTGGGCCGCTAACTAAAGCCATGATTCATGGTGGAAGTTTCAGCTTTGGACATATATCCTCAATCTCATATGAGAATAATAATTGTTGCCACATGCTTATGCATTAAAGAGGAGTCCATTATCTCGTTGTCCATGTTGTCCCGGTATGGATGTCTAAGTTCAGAATAATCAAAAGCGAGAAATCCAAAATGCGAGCTTTCTCCTTAGACCTTTGTACAGGCGGCATGGAGGTACCCCATTGTGACACTTGGTTAAAACATGTGCATTGCAAAGATCCGGTAGTCCAAGCTAATTAGGACGAGATGCGGGCACTATTAGTATACTATGCATGAGGCTTGCAACTTGTAAGATATAATTTACATGATACATATGCTTTATTACTACCGTTGACAAAATTGTTTCATGTTTTCAAAATCAAAGCTCTAGCACAAATATAGCAATCGATGCTTTCCTCTTTGAAGGACCATTCTTTTTACTTTTATGTTGAGTCAGTTCACCTATCTCTCTCCACCTCAAGAAGCAAACACTTGTGTGAACTGCGCATTGATTCCTACATACTTGCATATTGCACTTGTTATATTTCTCTATGTTGACAATTATCCATGAGATATACATGTTATAAGTTGAAAGCAACCGCTGAAACTTAATCTTCCATTGTGTTGCTTCAATGTCTTTACTTTAAATTATTGCTTTATGAGTTAACTCTTATGCAAGACTTATTGATGCTTGTCTTGAAGTACTATTCATGAAAAGTCTTTGCTTTATGATTCACTTGTTTACCATGTCATTACCATTGTTTTGATCGCTGCATTCATTACATATGTTTACAATATGATCAAGTTTATGATGGCATGTCACTTCGTAAATTATCTTTGTTATCGTTTTTACCCGCTCGGGACGAGCAGAACTAAGCTTGGGGATGCTGATACGTCTCCAACGTATCGATAATTTCTTATGTTCCATGCCATATTATTGATGATTCCTACATGTTATATGCACACTTTACATCATATTCGTGCATTTTCTGGAACTAACCTATTAACAAGATGCCGAAGTGCCAGTTCCTGTTTTTTGCTGTTTTTGGTTTCAGAAATCCTAGTAACGAAATATTCTCGGAATCGGACGAAATCAAGACCCAGGTTCCTATTTTCACCGGAAGCATCCAGAACACCCGAGAGCCGCCGAGAGGGGGGCCCCGTGGGCCCCGGATGATAGGGTGGCGCGGCTCGGGCCCCGGCCGCGCCGCCCTATGGTGCCGCCGCCTCTTCGACCCTCCGACGCCGCCCTTCCGCCTATTTAAAGCCTCCGTCGCGAAAACCCTATTACGAAGGACGAAACCCACGTAAACCTTCCGGAGCCGCCGCCATCGCGAAGCCAAGATCCGGGGGACAGGAGTCTCCGTTCCGCACGCCGCCGGAGCGGGGAAGTGCCCCGGAAGGCTTCTCCATCGACACCATTGCCATCTCCACCGCCATCTTCATCACCGCTGCTGCTCCCATGAGGAGGGAGTAGTTCTCCATCGAGGCTCGGGGCTGTACCGGTAGCTATGTGGTTCATCTCTCTCCTATGCGCTTCAATACAATAATCTCATGAGCTGCCTTACATGATTGAGATTCATATGATGATGCTTGTAATCTAGATGTCATTATGCTAGTCAAGTGAGTTTTACTTATGTGATCTCCGGAGACTCCTTGTCCCACGTGTGTAAAGGTGACAAGTGTGTGCACCGTGTGGGTCTCTTAGGCTATATTTCACGAATACTTACTCACCGTTATGAATGGCGTAGTGAAGTGCTTATTTATATCTCTTTATGATTGCAATGTGTTTTGTATCACAATTTATCTATGTGCTACTCTAGTGATGTTATTAAAGTAGTTTTATTCCTCCCGCACGGTGTAATGGTGACAAGTGTGTGCATCCGTGTTAGTACTTGGCGTATGCTATGATCATGATCTCTTGTAGATTGTGAAGTTAACTATTGCTATGATAGTATTGATGTGATCTATTCCTCCTACATAGCGTGAAGGTGACAATGTGCATGCTGTGTTAGTACTTGGTTTAGTCGTGTTGATCTTTCTTGCACTCTAAGGTTATTTAAATATGAACATTGAATTGTGGAGCTTGTTAACTCCGACATTGAGGGTTCGTGTAATCCTACGCAATGTGTTCATCATCCAACAAAAGAGTGTAGAGTATGCATTTATCTATTCTGTTATGTGATCAATGTTGAGAGTGTCCACTAGTGAAAGTCTAATCCCTAGGCCTTGTTCCTAAATATCGCTATCGCTGCTTGTTTACTCGTTTTACCGTGTTACTACCGCTGCGTTACTACCGCTTGTTTACTCGTCCCGGGCAAAGCACTTTTCTCGGTGCCGTTGCTACTGCTACTATTTATTCATACCACCTCGTATTTCACTATCTCTTCGCCGAACTAGTACACCTATTAGGTGTGTTGGGGACACAAGAGACTTCTTGCTTTGTGGTTGCAGTGGTTGCATGAGAGGGATATCTTTGACCTCTTCCTCCCCGAGTTCGATAAACCTTGGGTGATCCACTTAAGGGAAACTTGCTGCTGTTCTACAAACCTCTGCTCTTGGAGGCCCAACACTGTCTACAAGAATAGAAGCTCCCGTAGACATCAGTCATCATGATATGTATGTGCATTGTTATGCCCTCTCTATTTGTCAATTGCCCAACTGTAATTTGTTCACCCAACATGCTATTTATCTTATTGGAGAAACAGCACTAGTGAACTGTGGACCCCGGTCCATTCTTTTACATCTGAAATACAATCTACTGCAAACTCTGTTCTCTGTTGTTCTTTGCAAACAAACATCATTTTCCACACTATACGTTTAATCCTTTGTTTACAGCAAGCCGGTGAGATTGAAAACCTCACTGTTACGTTGGGGCAAAGTATTTTGATTGTGTTGTGCAGGTTCCACGTTGGCACCGGAATCCCTGGTGTTGCGCCGCACTACACTCCTTCACCAACAACCTTCACGTGGCCTTCATCTCCTACTGGTTCGATAACCTTGGTTTCTTTCTGAGGGAAAACTTACTGTTGTGCGCATCACACCTTCCTCTTGGGGTTCCCAACGGACGTGTGCATCACGCGCCATCAGCAGCACTTGAAGAACCTTCAATAAACTCGACAATGGAGGCTTTTTTCGAGTAGGACGCAGCTGGTAATGCATCCGAAGAACGAGGCACCACGGTATAGTTGTCAAAAATCAACTGGAGAGAAATATTTCGATATCAATAATTCGGCAAGATAGCTTTTCATTGATTGCTTCAGATATTTACATGGGCATTACAAAAGAGGGTTCATAGTGAACCAATGGGGCAGCTGTCGACAAAGCTACTGCGGCGACATCGAAAAAAGAAAAAGAAAAAAACAAAAGACAAGGACGGGACGGTCTACTTGACCTCTGGCTTTGTCGAGCTAGGGGAAGGAGTTGGTTTGCATCCAAGGAAGGAGAGGATCTTCTTCGAGTTTGGCTTGGCAGCTTTAATCATAGATTGTCACTTCTTCGTCTCCATCTTCCCGACGTCACCAACCTTCGTCCAATCGACAACTTGTTGGCTTTCGGCAACCAAAGCAATGGTGCCTTCAATGCCAATCTTCAAACCCTCTTGCCGGAGACCTAGCCCAAGATCTTCTTCAGGGCTGAAGTGCTTGGCCAGTGCAGCGAAGGTGTCGGGCTGCTCTTTCTTCGCAAAGAAGTAAGGGAACAGCCGAGAAAAGGCCGACTTGGCATCAGCAATGCTCTGGCGTACCTCGTCTCCATGAATTTCAAGGAGAGAGAGCGCGTCGAGAAGGCGATCACCTTTAGGATTCTCAAGATCAAAATCTTGGTGCATCTTTCCTGCTGAAACAAAATTCAGCTTGTCAACAAATGCGCAAAGAAAAGCACGGTTTCACGAAGAAATCAAAGTGGTTAGAGCACTTACTAACAAAGCGTCGGTTCTGTGACTCCAAGCGAGCGATGATTTCTTCTTCGCGAGCAGACTGCTGAGCTGCGTTTTCGCTCAAGGCATTTTTCGCGTCATGGAGTCTCTTTCGAAGACCCTCGACAGCGGCAGCATCTGATTCAACCTTTTCGCGAGCTTTCTCACTTTGTTCAAGCTTGCGGGCAAGGTCATCAGCACGCTTATTTGCCTCAGAAAGGGATTCTAGCAAAATAAAGGGTGACACAAGTTACAGCAAAATAGAAGAGGCAAATCTACTCGATGAAATGCAGCAAGCAAAGAATACCTTTCAGCTCATTAGCAAGATCACGGTACCCGATAAATTGGGTACTGAGACGAACAAATTCCTTCATCAAAGGCTGAAAAGTAACACGGAATGGGAAAAGGTTGAAGACATTTGACAACAAAAGAGTTGGAAACATTCGACAGCAAAAATAAAACGAGAAAGGCACTTACATCATCCATAAGAGGAGTCGCCGAGCTGTCGGTCAAGAGACTTAACTCTTTTCCTTGATCGGTCCTTGCTCTTTTTGGCGACGGAGCACGGGGGCTCACAACAGGACTGGGATGTCCTATATCCTATTGTGGAGGCGAGGTTTCGTCCGCTTCAGGACGAGTCTCGGAGATAACTAAAGTACGGGACGTGCTCGTTCGAGCAGTCACGTCAACAGGAGGATTTTCCTCCTCGTCGCCTCTATACATAAGGGAAAAATATAATAAACAAAGACAGGCAAAATTATCGGATGCAAAGGAAAAAAGTCGATAGAAACTTACGAGCTGACAAGGGCATCATCTTAAGAGTTGAAGGGTCTGTCCTCCTCTTCGGGTGAAGTTTCCTCGAGAGGGGACTTATTAGTTTTGGAGGTACCGGAATCTGCGACATCATCCCTCTTCCGCTTGTTCGTTGGAGAAACAGCAGAGGGGAGGGAACGCGTAGACTCGGAAGCCTCAGAATCAACTTCTCTTTCAGAGGAAGTCGCGGATTTGTGAGAACCCGAGACTTCGCTCTCAGGGCGAGAAGTACCCTGGTTTTCGTCGGCAACGACAGTTCGTTCTTCAACTTCCCCGCCTTCAGGAAGAGGGGGAAGGGGAGATAAAACTTGATGTTTCTACAAAGAAGACAAGATATATCGACAACAAGTTACGCTTGGGAGTCAGCAAAAAAGAAGATGACAAATGTTCAAAACAACAGTCGACAAAATAGCAGTAGGGACAATGGTAATTTACCTTGGGAAGGGCGTTGGCGCCGCTATACGGCTCCACGCGACAAGTGGATGGAACGGCATCTTTCTTGCTAAGCGAGGAGATTCTTCGGACAAGCTTCTCCAAATCCTTCACTGCAAGAATCTTTGGAGAGCCGGTCAACATCTTCCTCGCCAGCATACTTCCAGAGGGGGTTCTTGCGAGCCTGCAGAGGCTGGACCCTAATCCTAAGGAAATACGCTATAATTTGGATACCCGATAGTTCCTTGCCACGGGTATTTTGAAGCTCGCGGATACGGGACATCAGCGCCTCTGTCGCCGTTTTCTCCTCTTCGGTGGCTTCCGCGTCCCAGGATCGGCGGCGAAGAATTTCGGCACCTCCATCGAAAGGAGCAATGTTATACTCCACCGAGTCGGGACATTCCTCGTGGATGTACAACCATCTTTTGCGCCACCCTTGGACGGAGTCGGGAAATTTGACGTCAAAATATTCGATATCAGGGCGAACGCAAATAACAACACCGCCTATGTTGTAGGCGATGTTGTGGGAGCCATTGCGGCGGAGGCAGAAGATGCGCTTCCACAGAGCCCAATTAGGGTGGACTCCGAGGAAGCATTCGCAAAGAGTGATGAAAATAGAGACATGGAGGCACAAAAAGCAAACCGCGGAGGAAATCATGGATGGGAGCAAAAAGGCCGCAGATAAGATGGTCAACGAAGCTAACCCGATATTCTATAGGAGGCGTCGGGTAGCTCTCCTCGCTGGGGAAGCGCAGCGCGTCCTTCTTCTTCATCAGCCCAAGTTTCTTCATCAGGTTGATGTCCTGATTGGAAATCTTGGATCTTTCCCACTCCGCCGTTCCCAGATCTTGTGCCGCCATCTTTGATTCAGGTGTGCTGTGCCTGGTAAGTCTTGCGCGTGGTGGCATCAACAATGGTGTAGGCGTGAGTGAGAGTGTGGTTGAGCTCAGGAGGTGTTGGGCGCAATGGGGGATATTTGAAGAGAGAACAGAGGTGCGGCGCGGAGAAGCGGTGAACAGAGGAGGAAGACGACCCTTTATAGGAAGCGTGCGGGTCGACGCACCGTTGGATGGAGCAGTAATGAACTTGATGGATTACAAGTGGCTTAAGGGGTAAAATTGTATTTTCGCGAGGATGGAACTGGACAGGCGCTACAGCGCGCGTGCCAGAAAAAGTGGAGGACGTGTGCCCCCACTTGCACAACGTGTCAAACTGCCGCAGATTTTGGGTCTACCAGTCAGTGACAGAACATAGTTCGTGATTTTCAGATATAGAGGTCGTGGCTAACGTCAGCATTGATGTCACTTTGACAAAAGAAATTCTCGACAGTGATGATACGAAGACCGGTCAAAGAACACAAGTGATGATAATTTCGCGAGCCTTTGGTCAAATACAAGTTTTTGATCAAATGCTCGGGGGCTACTTTTCAAAAAGGAAATTTCGGGTATGACAAAATAGAAATAGCGAGAGCCTATGATCAAATGCAAGCATTTGTCCATAGCCTCGGGGCTACTCCCATCGGGAGCGCTGGTCGCGCACCGAGAAAAGCAAAAAAAAACTCAAGAAAGATGACAATATAGAGACAAGAGGCGTGAAAATGTTGAGCCTACAACCAAGAACAAGTTCTTGGCTGTAGACTCGGGGGCTACTGACATAGGCATCCCAAATGGGCCTGCCAAAG
>NC_061508.1:363512620-363526102 GCF_022539505.1 Lolium rigidum | reverse complement strand
ATCAAAGTAAAGGCATTGAAGCAACACAAAGGAAGATTAAGTTTCAGCGGTTGCTTTCAACTTGTAACATGTATATCTCATGGATAATTGTCAACATAGAGTAATATAACAAGTGCAATATGCAAATATGTAGGAATCAATGCATAGTTCACACAAGTGTTTGCTTCTTGAGGTGGAGAGAGATAGGTGAACCGACTCAACATAAAAGTAAAAGAATGGTCCTTCAAAGAGGAAAGCATCGATTGCTATATTTGTGCTAGAGCTTTTATTTGAAAACATGAAACAATTTTGTCAACGGTAGTAATAAAGCATATGAGTTATGAAAATTATATCTTACAAGTTGCAAGCCTCATGCATAGTATACTAATAGTGCCCGCACCTTGTCCTAATTAGCTTGGACTACCGGATCTTTGCAATGCACATGTTTTAACCAAGTGTCACAATGGGGTACTTCCATGCCGCTCGTACAAAGGTCTAAGGAGAAAGCTCGCATTTTGGATTTCTCGCTTTTGATTATTCTCAACTTAGACATCCATACCGGGACAACATGGACAACAGATAATGGACTCCTCTTTAATGCATAAGCATGTGGCAACAATTATTATTCTCATATGAGATTGAGGATATATGTCCAAAACTGAAACTTCCACCATGAATCATGGCTTTAGTTAGCGGCCCAATGTTCTTCTCTAACAATATGCATGCTCCAACCATTAAGGTGGTAGATCTCTCTTACTTCGGACAAGACGGACATGCATAGCAACTCACATGATATTCAACAAAGAATAGTTGATGGCGTCCCCCGAAGCATGGTTATCGCACAACAAGCAACTTAATAAGAGATAAAGTGCATAAGTACATATTCAATACCACAATAGTTTTTAAGCTATTTGTCCCATGAGCTATATATTGCAAAGGTGAATGATGGAATTTTAAAGGTAGCACTCAAGCAATTTACTTTGGAATGGCGGATAAATACCATGTAGTAGGTAGGTATGGTGGACACAAATGGCATAGTGGTTGGCTCAAGTATTTTGGATGCATGAGAAGTATTCCCTCTCGATACAAGGTTTAGGCTAGCAAGGTTATTTGAAACAAACACAAGGATGAACGGTGCAGCAAAACTCACATAAAGGACATATTGTAAACATTATAAGACTCCACACCGTCTTCCTTGTTGTTCAAAACTCAATACTAGATGTTATCTAGACTCTAGAGAAACCAAATATGCAAACCAAATTAGCAAGCTCTAAGTATTTCTTCATTAATGGGTGCAAAGTATATGATGCAAGAGCTTAAACATGAGCACAACAATTGCCAAGTATCAAATTATCCAAGACATTTTAGAGTTACTACATGTAGCATTTTCCAATTCCAACCATATAACAATTTAACGAAGAAGAAACTTCGCCATGAATACTATGAGTAGAGCCTAAGGGCATATTTGTCCATATGCTACAGCGGAGCGTGTCTCTCTCCCATAAAGTGAATGCTAGGATCCATTTTATTCAAACAAAACAAAAACAAAAACAAACCGACGCTCCAAGCAAAGTACATAAGATGTGACGGAATAAAAATATAGTTTCAGGGGAGGAACCTCGATAATGTTGTCGATGAAGAAGGGGATGCCTTGGGCATCCCCAAGCTTAGACGCTTGAGTCTTCTTAAAATATGCAGGGGTGAACCACCGGGGCATCCCCAAGCTTAGAGCTTTCACTCTCCTTGATCATATTGCATCATACTCCTCTCTTGATCCTTGAAAACTTCCTCCACACCAAACTCGAAACAACTCATTAGAGGGTTAGTGCATAATAAAAATTCACATGTTCAGAGGTGACACAATCATTCTTAACACTTCTGGACATTGCATAAAGCTACTGGACATTAATGGATCAAAGAAATTCATCCAACATAGCAAAAGAGGCAATGCAAAATAAAAGGCAGAATCTGTCAAAACAGAACAGTCCGTAAAGATGGATTTTATTAGGCCACCAGACTTGCTCAAATTAAAATGCTCAAATTGAATGAAAGTTGCGTACATATCTGAGGATCATGCACGTAAATTGGCTTAATTTTCTGAGCTACCTACAGGGAGGTAGACCCAGATTCGTGACAGCAAAGAAATCTGGAAGCAGTAATCCAAATCTAGTACTTACTTTACTATCAAAGACTTTACTTGGCACAACAAAACTCAAAACTAAGATAAGGAGAGGTTGCTACAGTAGTAAACAACTTCCAAGACACAAATATAAAACAAAAATACTGTAGTAAAAACATGGGTTGTCTCCCATAAGCGCTTTTCTTTAACGCCTTTCAGCTAGGCGCAGAAAGTGTGTATCAAGTAACATCAAAAGATGAAGCATCAACATCATAATTTGTTCTAGTAATAGAATCATAAGGTAACTTCATTCTCTTTCTAGGGAAGTGTTCCATACCTTTCTTGAGAGGAAATTGATATTTAATATTACCTTCCTTCATATCAATAGTAGCACCAACGGTTCGAAGAAAAGGTCTTCCCAATATAATGGGGCAAGATGCATTGCATTCAATATCCAAGACAACAAAATCAACGGGGACAAGGTTATTGTTAACCATAATATGAACATTATCAACTTTCCCCAAATGTTTCTTTTTAGCATTATCAGCGAGATTAACATCCAGATAACAGTTTTTCAATGGTGGCAAGTCAAGCATATCATAGACTTTTTTAGGCATAACAGAAATACTTGCACCAAGATCACATAAAGCATTACAATCAAAATATTTGACTCTCATTTTAATGATGGGCTCCCAACCATCCTCTAGCTTTCTAGGAATAGAAGTTTCAAGTTTTAGTTTCTCTTCTCTAGCTTTTATGAGAGCATTTGTAATATGTTTTGTGAAAGCCAAGTTTACAGCGCTAGCATTGGGACTTTTAGCAAGTTTTTGTAAAAACTTTATAACTTCAGAGATGTGGCAATCATCAAAATCTAAATCATTACAATCTAAAGCAATGGGATTATCATCCCCAAGGTTGGAAAAAATTTCAGCAGCTTTATCACGAGGCAGTTTCAGCAGTTTTAGCAGTTTCGAGTAATTTTGCGCGCTTTGCACTAGGAGTAGAAACATTGCCAACACCAATTATTTTACCATTGATAGTAGGAGGTGCAGCAACATATGAATTATTAGCATTGCTAGTGGTGGTAATAGTCCAAACTTTAGCTACATTTTCCTCTTTAGCTAGTTTTTCATTTTCTTCTCTATCCCACCTAGCACGCTAGTTCAGCCATTAATCTTATATTCTCATTAATTCTAACTTGGATGGCATTTGCTGTAGTAACAATTTTATTTTCAATATCTCTATTAGGCATAACTTTCGATTTCAAAAGATCAACATCAGAGGCAAGACTATCAACTCTAGAAGCAAGAATATCAATTTTATTGAGCTTTTCCTCAACAGATTTGTTAAAGGCAGTTTGTGTACTAATAAATTCTTTAAGCATAGCTTCAAGTCCAGGGGGTGTATTCCTATTATTGTTGTAAGAATTCCCATAAGAATTAGCATAACCGTTACCATTATTATAAGGATATGGCCTATAGTTATTACTAGAATTGTTCCGATAAGCATTGTTGTTGAAATTATTATTTTTAATGAAGTTTACATCAACATGTTCTTCTTGGGCAACCAATGAAGCTAACGGAACATTATTAGGATCAACATTAGTCCTATCATTCGCAAGCATAGACATAATAGCATCAACCTTATCATTCAAGGAAGAGGATTCTTCAACAGAATTTACCTTCTTACCTTGTGGAGCTCTTTCCGTGTGCCATTCAGAGTAATTAACCATCATATTATCAAGAAACTTTGTTGCTTCACCAAGAGTGATGGACATAAAGGTACCTCCAGCAGCTGAATCCAATAAATTCCGCGAAGAAAAATTTAGTCCTGCATAGAAGGTTTGGATGATCATCCAAGTAGTCGAGTCCATGGGTTGGGCAATTTTTAACCAAAGATTTCATTCTTTCCCAAGCTTGAGCAACATGTTCATTATCCAATTGTTTAAAATTCATTATGCTACTCCTCAAAGATATAATTTTAGCAGGGGGATAATATCTACCAATAAAAGCATCCTTGCATTTAGTCCAGGAATCAATACTATTCTTAGGCAGAGATAGCAACCAATCTTTAGCTATTCCTCTTAATGAGAAAGGAAACAATTTTAATTTTATAATGTCACCATCTACATCTTTATACTTTTGCATTTCACATAGTTCAACAAAATTATTGAGATGGGCAGCAGCATCATCAGAACTAACACTCTCGCATAACAAGATTAAGTAAAGCAGGTTTAATTTCAAAGAATTCTGCTGTAGTAGCAGGTGGAGCAATAGGTGTGCATAGGAAATCATTATTATTTGTGCTAGTGAAGTCACACAACTTAGTATTTTCAGGGTTGGCCATTTTAGCAGTAGTAAATAAAGCAAACTAGATAAAGTAAATGCAAGTAAACTAATTTTTTTGTGTTTTTGATATAGAGTGCAAGATAGTAAATAAAGTAAAACTAGCAACTAATTTTTTTGTGTTTTGATATAATGCAGCAAATAAAGTAGTAAATAAAATAAAGCAAGACAAAAACAAAGTAGAGAGATTGAGAAGTGGAGACTCCCCTTGCAGCGTGTCTTGATCTCCCCGGCAACGGCGCCGTGAAAAAGAGCTTGATGGCGTGTATTTCACACGTTCGTTGGGCAACCCCAAGAGGAAGGTATGATGCGCACAGCAGCAAGTTTTCCCTCAGAAAGAAACCAAGGTTTATCGAACCAGGAGGAGCCAAGAAGCACGTTGAAGGTTGATGGCGGCGGGATGTAGTGCGGCGCAACACCAGGGATTCCGGCGCCAACGTGGAACATGCACAACACAACCAAAGTACTTTGCCCCAACGAAACAGTGAGGTTGTCAATCTCACTGACTTGCTGTAACAAAGGATTAACCGTATTGTGTGGAAGATGATTGTTTGCAAGAAAACAGTAAAAACAAGTATTGCAGCAGATTTGTATTTCAGTATTAAAAGAATGGACCGGGGTCCACAGTTCACTAGAGGTGTCTCTCCCATAAGATAAAAGCATGTTGGGTGAACTAATTACAGTCGGGCAATTGACAAATAGAGAGGGCATAACAATGCACATACATGTCATGATAAGTAAAGTGAGATTTAATTGGGCATTACGACAAAGTACATAGACCGCCATCCAACCGCATCTATGCCTAAAAGTCCACCTTCGAGGTTATCGTCCGAACCCCTCCGATATTAAGTTGCTAACAACGGACAATTGCATTAAGTATGGTGCGTAATGTAATCAACAACTACATCCTCGGACATAGCGCCAATGTTTTATCCCTAGTGGCAACAAGCACAACACAACCTTAGAACTTTCCGTCACATCGTCCGGTGTCAATGCGGGCATGAACCCACTATCGAGCATAAATACTCCCTCTTGGAGTTAAGAGCAAAAACTTGGCCAGAGCCTCTACTAATAACGGAGAGCATGCAAGATCATAAACAACACATATGTAATAACTTGATAATTAACATAACATGGTATTCTCTATCCATCGGATCCCGACAAACACAACATAGAGTATTACGGATAGATGATCTTGATCATGTTAGGCAGCTCACAAGATCCAACAATGAAGCACAATGAGGAGAAGACAACCATCTAGCTACTGCTATGGACCCATAGTCCGAGGGGTGAACTACTCACTCATCACTCCGGAGGCGACCATGGCGGCGTAGAGTCCTCCGGGAGATGAATCCCCTCTCCGGCGGGGTGCCGGAGGAGATCTCCGAATCCCCCGAGATGGGATTGGCGGCGGCGGCGTCTCGGAAGGTTTTCCGTATCGTGGTTTTTCCGCATCGGGGGTTTCGCGACGGAGGCTTTAAGTAGGCGGAAGGGCGAGTCGGGGCCGACGAGGGGCCCACACCACAGGGCGGCGCGGGCCCCCCTTGGCCGCGCCGCCTTGTGGTTTGGCCACCTCGTGGCCCCACTTCGTATGCTCTTCGGTCTTCGGGAAGGTTCGTGGCGAAATAGGCCCCTGGGTCTTTGTTTCGTCCAATTCCGAGAATATTTCGTTACTAGGATTTCTGAAACCAAAAACAGCAGAAAATAGCAACTGGCACTTCGGCATCTTGTTAATAGGTTAGTTCCAGAAAATGCACGAATATGACATAAAGTGTGCATAAAACATGTAGGTATCATCAATAATATGGCATAGAACATAAGAAATTATCGATACGTCGGAGACGTATCACTTAGTTTTATGTTTTGTTGTGCCAAGTAAAGTCTTTGATAGTAAAGTAAGTACTAGATTTGGATTACTGCTTCCAGATTTCTTTGCTGTCACGAATCTGGGTCTACCTCCCTGTAGGTAGCTCAGAAAATTAAGCCAATTTACGTGCATGATCCTCAGATATGTACGCAACTTTCATTAAATTTGAGCATTTTCATTTGAGCAAGTCTGGTGGCCTAATAAAATCCATCTTTACGGACTGTTCTGTTTTGACAGATTCTGCCTTTTTATTTCGCATTGCCTCTTTTGCTATGTTGGATGAATTTCTTTGATCCATTAATGTCCAGTAGCTTTATGCAATGTCCAGAAGTGTTAAGAATGATTGTGTCACCTCTGAACATGTTAATTTTTATTATGCACTAACCCTCTAATGAGTTGTTTCGAGTTTGGTGTGGAGGAAGTTTTCAAGGATCAAGAGAGGAGTATGATGCAATATGATCAAGGAGAGTGAAAGCTCTAAGCTTGGGGATGCCCCGGTGGTTCACCCCTGCATATTCTAAGAAGACTCAAGCGTCTAAGCTTGGGGATGCCCAAGGCATCCCCTTCTTCATCGACAACATTATCAGGTTCCTCCCCTGAAACTATATTTTTATTCCGACACATCTTATGCACTTTGCTTGGAGCGTCGGTTTGTTTTTGTTTTTTTGTTTTGTTTGAATAAAATGGATCCTAGCATTCACTTTATGGGAGAGAGACACGCTCCGCTGTAGCATATGGACAAGTATGTCCTTAGGCTCTACTCATAGTATTCATGGCGAAGTTTCTTCTTCGTTAATTTGTTATATGGTTGGAATTGGAAAATGCTACATGTAGTATTTCTAAAATGTCTTGGATAATTTGATACTTGGCAATTGTTGTGCTCATGTTTAAGCTCTTGCATCATATACTTTGCACCCATTAATGAAGAAACACTTAGAGCTTGCTAATTTGGTTTGCATATTTGGTTTCTCTAGAGTCTAGATAACATCTAGTATTGAGTTTTGAACAACAAGGAAGACGGTGTAGAGTCTTATAATGGTTACAATATGTCTTTTATGTGAGTTTTGCTGCACCGTTCATCCTTGTGTTTGTTTCAAATAACCTTGCTAGCCTAAACCTTGTATCGAGAGGGAATACTTCTCATGCATCCAAAATACTTGAGCCAACCACTATGCCATTTGTGTCCACCATACCTACCTACTACATGGTATTTATCCGCCATTCCAAAGTAAATTGCTTGAGTGCTACCTTTAAAATTCCATCATTCACCTTTGCAATATATAGCTCATGGGACAAATAGCTTAAAAACTATTGTGGTATTGAATATGTACTTATGAACTTTATCTCTTATTAAGTTGCTTGTTGTGCGATAACCATGCTTCTGGGGACGCCATGAACTATTCTTTGTTAAATATCATGTGAGTTGCTATGCATGTCCGTCTTGTCTGAAGTAAGAGAGATCTACCACCTTAATGGTTGGAGCATGCATATTGTTAGAGAAGAGCATTGGGCCGCTAACTAAAGCCATGATTCATGGTGGAAGTTTCAGTTTTGGACATATATCCTCAATCTCATATGAGAATAATAATTGTTGCCACATGCTTATGCATTAAAGAGGAGTCCATTATCTCGTTGTCCATGTTGTCCCGGTATGGATGTCTAAGTTGAGAATAATCAAAAGCGAGAAATCCAAAATGCGAGCTTTCTCCTTAGACCTTTGTACAGAGCGGCATGGAGGTACCCCATTGTGACACTTGGTTAAAACATGTGCATTGCAAAGATCCGGTAGTCCAAGCTAATTAGGACAAGGTGCGGGCACTATTAGTATACTATGCATGAGACTTGCAACTTGTAAGATATAATTTTCATAACTCATATGCTTTATTACTACCGTTGATAAAATTGTTTCATGTTTCCAAAATAAAAGCTCTAGCACAAATATAGCAATCGATGCTTTCCTCTTTGAAGGACCATTCTTTTTACTTTTATGTTGAGTCAGTTCACCTATCTCTCTCCACCTCAAGAAGCAAACACTTGTGTGAACTATGCATTGATTCCTACATACTTGCATATTGTACTTGTTATATTACTCTATGTTGACAATTATCCATGAGATATACATGAGACAACAAAACATAAAACTAAGTGATACGTCTCCGACGTATCGATAATTTCTTATGTTCTATGCCATATTATTGATGATACCTACATGTTTTATGCATACTTTATGTTATATTCGTGCATTTTCTGGAACTAACCTATTAACAAGATGCCGAAGTGCCAGTTGCTATTTTCTCGCTGTTTTTGGTTTCGAAATCCTAGTAACGAAATATTCTCGGAATTGGACGAAACGAAGACCCGGGGTCCTATTTTGCCACGAACCTTCCGGAAGACCGAAGAGCATACGAAGTGGGGCCACGAGGTGGCCAAACCACAAGGCGGCGCGGCCAAGGGGGCCCGCGCCGCCCGTGGTGTGGGCCCCTCGTCGGCCCTCCGACTCCGCCCTTCCGCCTACTTAAAGCCTTCGTCGCGAAACCCCCGATGCGAAAAACCACGATACGGAAAACTTTCCGGAGACGCCGCCGCCGCCAATCCCATCTCGGGGGATTCTGGAGATCTCCTCCGGCACCCTGCCGGAGAGGGGATTCATCTCCCGGAGGACTCTACACCGCCATGGTCGCCTCCGGAGTGATGAGTGAGTAGTTCACCCCTGGACTATGGGTCCATAGCAGTAGCTAGATGGTTGTCTTCTCCTCATTGTGCTTCATTGTTGGATCTTGTGAGCTGCCTAACATGATCAAGATCATCTATCCGTAATACTCTATGTTGTGTTTGTCGGGATCCGATGGATAGAGAATACCATGTTATGTTAATTATCAAGTTATTGCATATGTGTTGTTTATGATCTTGCATGCTCTCCGTTATTAGTAGAGGCTCTGGCCAAGTTTTTGCTCTTAACTCCAAGAGGGAGTATTTATGCTCGATAGTGGGTTCATGCTTGCATTGACACCTGGGACAGTGACAAAAAGTTCTAAGGTTGTGCTGTGCTGTTGCCACTAGGGATAAAACATTGGCGCTATGTCCGAGGATGTAGTTGTTGATTACATTACGCACCATACTTAATGCAATTGTATGTTGCTTAGCAACTTAATACTGGGAAGGGGTTCGGATGATAACTCGAAGGTGGACTTTTTAGGCATAGATGCAGTTGGATGGCGGTCTATGTACTTTGTCGTAATGCCCAATTAAATCTCACTATACTTATCATGACATGTATGTGCATTGTTATGCCCTCTCTATTTGTCAATTGCCCGACTGTAATTTGTTCACCCAACATGCTTTTATCTTATGGGAGAGACACCTCTAGTGAACTGTGGACCCCAGTCCATTCTTTAATACTGAAATACAAATCTGCTGCAATACTTGTTTTTACTGTTTTCTTGCAAACAATCATCTTCCACACAATACGGTTAATCCTTTGTTACAACAAGCCGGTGAGATTGACAACCTCACTGTTTCGTTGGGGCAAAGTACTTTGGTTGTGTTGTGCAGGTTCCACGTTGGCGCCGGAATCCCTGGTGTTGCGCCGCACTACATCCCGCCGCCATCAACCTTCAACGTGCTTCTTGGCTCCTCCTGGTTCGATAAACCTTGGTTTCTTTCTGAGGGAAAACTTGCTGCCGTGCGCATCATACCTTCCTCTTGGGGTTGCCCAACGAACGTGTGAAATACACGCCATCACTCCGCTGAAAGAAAACATCGCCATATAGTTGAAGTTGGACTTGCTCTTCTTGCTAATGCATCCATGCCTCTTAAGTATTGGGATGAAGCTTTTCTCACTGCCACATTTCTCATAAATCTGCTCCCAAGCAAAGTCATAAACCTTGAAACCCCAGCTGAACGTCTTCTCCATGTCACACCAAATTATGATGCACTTCGTGTTTTTGGTTGCGCTTGTTGGCCCAATCTTCGTCTATATAATACTCGCAATGCTTTTCGATCCACTCGCTGTGTTTTTCTTGGCTATAGTCCTTTACATAAAGGTGTCAAGTGCCTAGATATGTCTTCTGGTCGAGTGTATATCTCCCGTGATGTTGTATTCGATGAAAATGTGTTCCCTTTTGCATCCCTGCGTCCAGCTGGTCCTCTCCTTAGAAAAGAAATTCTCTTACTCCCACCATCCACATCCACTTCTCGTGAGGGTGCCAGTAATATTGATAATCATGTGCCTATTGTGTCTATTACTGATGTGCTCCCAGTTGCAGCAAATACTAATGCAAATTTCAGGCAAAATGGTGAAGAAATTGATGAAGAAAATACAGCCCAAAATCATGCAGAAGATGACGAAATCAGCGTCGAGTTCGATGCAGATTCTGTTGGAGAACATTCTCCTGCCGTCTCCGATCCCGAGGCTGATTCTCCCGTCCTCGGGGCGCGCGGCCTGACCGTGTCTGGCGGCCACACGCCGCCAGCTGCACCTGATGCTCCACGTCGCGGGCGGTCCCCGCCCCTGCATGCTGCTCGTGGCGAGCACACGCCTCCGTCCAGCCTAGGCCCTCCACCTGGCGCCTCGCCTGCGACGCCCGACGCGACACCGTATGTGTCCCTGCAGCTGTCGGCTGCTACGTCGGATTCCTCGGGATCTTCTGTGGCCGGTTCTGCTAGTGATGATTATGCAGCATCCTCTGTACAAGCACCGTCGCCGATACCCTCTCCTGATACTCAACCACAACGACCACCTCCTACACGGGTTCAAACTCGTCTTCAACAAGGTATACGGCAACCCAAAAAATACACTGATGGTACGGTGCGCTATGGATTGTTTTCTTCCACAGGTGAACCATCTACACTTTCTGAGGATTTTGATACTTCTCAATGGCGACAAGCGATGAAGGAGGAATATCAAGCTTTAATGGAGAATAAGACGTGGCACCTTGTTCCTCCAAGCAAAAAAAAATCTGATTGACTGCAACTGGGTATATAAAGTTAAAAGACGAGCCGACGGGTCTATTGATCGATACAAAGCACGTCTTGTTGCTAAATGATTCAAACATCGCTATGGCATTGATTATGAGGATACTTTTAGTCCAGTGGTTAAAATTGCTACCATCAGGATTGTTCTATCTATTGCGGTGTCTCGTGGTTGGACTCTCAGGCAGCTAGATGTCAAGAACGCGTTCCTTCATGGTGTTCTGGAAGAGGAAGTTTATATGAAGCAACCTCCTGGATTTGAAGATCCACGTGCTCCTCATTATGTTTGCAGGCTTGATAAAGCTCTATATGGACTAAAGCAAGCACCTAGAGCCCGGTATTCCAGGTTGAGCTCAAAGTTATGTATGCTTGGTTTTACCCCCTCTAAGGCTGATACTTCACTTTTTCTCTTCAACAAGTCAGGAATCACTATTTTTGTTCTGGTCTATGTTGATGACATTATTGTAACAAGCTCCTCCAGTTATGCTATATCAGCTCTTCTGCGAGATTTGAATGAAAATTTTGCTATCAAGGATCTTGGTGAGTTACACTTCTTCCTTGGAATTGAGGTAAAAAAGGTCAACAATAGCTTTCTTCTGACACAAGGAAAAATACGCTCTTGATTTACTGAAGAAGGTTGGTATGCAAAATTGTAAGCCAACGCCCACACCTATGTCTTTCTCTGATCAGTTGTCCCTTACAAGTGGTACACCTCTTGGCTCTGAAGATTGCACTCAGTTTAGGAGCATTGTTGGAGCTTTACAGTATTTGACTCTGACACGACCTGATTTAGCTTATTCAGTCAACAAAATTTGCCAATATCTTCATGCTCCAACTACAGAACATTGGACAGCTGCAAAACGCATCCTGAGATATGTTAAGGATACAATGAAGCTTGGCATTACTTTCAAACCATCATCCTCCACTTTTCTGAGTGGTTTTACTGATGCTGATTGGGATGGTGATATTGATGACAGGAGATCTACTGTTGGTTTTGCTATTTTTGTTGGACCTAATCTGGTTTCTTGGAGCGCCAGAAAACAGGCTACAATATCTCGCTCTAGCACAGAGGCTGAGTATAAGGCCATAGGTAATGCCACTACTGAAATGATTTGGGTAGAAGCTCTTCTTGCTGAACTAGGAGTGACGTTACAGCAAAAGCCAAGTCTTTGGTGTGATAATGTGGGAGCTACTTATCTCACAGTCAATCCCATTTTTCATGCTCGTACCAAGCACATTGAAATTGATTTTCATTTTGTCCGAGAAAGAGTTGCAATAAATCAACTAGCTATTCGGTTTGTTTCTAGTGATGATCAGCTTGCAGATGGTTTTACAAAGCCACTTCCAGTCAAGAAGCTCAATGAGTTTAAGCGTAATCTCAATCTATTAACATGTTGAGATTAAGGGGGGATATTAGATTATGTATTAGGGTTTTACTTATGTACTCGTATACAACCCTTTGTGTATCGGATACAAACCCTGTACACCCTATGACTATATAACATGCAACCCGTACGAGATCCAAGTACGGTTCCCTCGATAACTTTGTCAGCGTGTTCTCCGTACTTGTAGTCCTCACCTTCATCGTACGCGAGCAAGTTGATGGCCCCAAAGTCGGAGGAGCCATCTAGAGTGCCGGTCATGAAGGGATCGGTGAGGGTGGAGGGACTAGGCACGTGGAGGCGGAGGGTGACGTTCGTGTACTGCTTTAGAGAGCCATTGGCAGCGGGTTCGGTGCCCATCCCGACCATGCAGAGTTGGAGTGAGGCGAAGGAGTAGTAGCCATCGAGGACGAAAGATATGGACTCGGCGAAGGTGTGATTGAGGCGTCTTCCAAGGGTCAAGTATTTGTTGCTGCGTGGTCCAGTGAGGGTGAGGGTGGCAGTGAGGTGGATGAGAGTCGGATCACTGGTGCGGATCACGTGGTCGGGGACGAGGGAAAACGAGCGGTAGATGCTATGGAGTTGATCATCGGCGGAGAAGAGGTTATCCGCGTTGCCAGAGAAGTAGCTGGCATATATCTGGAAGGAGCGGGCGAGTAAAAGGGCATCGTCGGAGTCGGTGAAGCGGTTGGAAGCTGGTGCCACGGAGTAGTAGGAGTTGGTGGAAACTGCGGCGGAGAGGGTGGTGGTGGACACAAGAACAAGGAAGCAGAGGTAAGTTGAGAAGTAATTAGGATTCTTGGGTGGTGGTGATTTTTT
>NC_061508.1:363481178-363512520 GCF_022539505.1 Lolium rigidum | reverse complement strand
TAATATCCCGGAATTGGGGGTTATAAAAAGAGAGGAAACAGATGTGTGCATTGCATTCATGCATAGAAAATCCGGGAATTTTCGCGCTTTTGTTTAAAACCTCCAAAGGGATCGAGGTTTCTCTTACATCGGTGGAATTGAGTTAGTCTTCGATGTGGGTGCGATAAATCTCGATATGACCTTTCCGAACTCATGTGTTTTGGGGGAAACAATTTGAATTCAAATTCAAATATGGAAAACAGAAATTCAAATAAGAATTTGAATTGGAATTTGAAATTTGAACTAGTATATAAATATTATAGGTAAAAGTACACACATTTGATAATTCAAATGAATAAATGATTTAAACTTTATTACAAATATCATTACCCAACTATTTACAAGTCACATAAATAGAAATATAGAAAGATTACAAATGAATAAAAAGAATTCCTATACTAAATCTTGATCTTCCCAATCTTCCAATATTTTTCTTTTCCTGCAATAAGAGAAACAAAACAAGTAGAAGAAAGACAACTTTTGGTTAGTGATTACTCTCAGGTTTTGGCATAGTATTGCTATGCTAAACTCATCATTGAGTAGATAGTTTGGGGGCCAGATTTGTAGTATTTGTTCTTATCTTCAATTTTGGCCTCGAGCCCATGCATCATGGGCGGGGTCAATTTAACACTTGGCAATATCAAGAATAAATCCCAACTCAAGATAAGGCCGACTCGGTTGAGCTGATCCACGACTACAAAGATCTTCACAGGGAAACTTGAACCGGGAGGGTCCCACTTGCAAGCAGCACTATCACACCTTGCATGCAAATGTCTTGTCACACACACAATGAGCAGCCAACGATATAAAAGCGGGGCCATCACAGCCAGCCAAACGGTTTGGTGCATACATCACGATATTCCGTATCGGCAGCCCTTTCAGCTCACACACATCAGCAGTTCATCTAGAAACCATATGCACAGCCAGAATCACCAGAAAACCAAGAAAACAACATGGTGGTATCCTAGAACAGGATCAAGTAGGAGCTAGGAGGAGGTGTAGCCAAACCAACAGTAGATCAAGATCAACATCACCAGCTATTCCACTTTGCTACAACAGGTTGATCCATCGATTTAATTTAAGCATCTCAGCATACTAGCTTGCACAACTAGGATCAGGGGAAATAAAGAGAAGAATCCATAACACTCCATCAAACCACCCTTCAACTAGATTTTCATCTAGGAGGATGGAGAGATGGATTTTCCTCTCAGTCTTGCATAGAGGTGCTATGCATGTTCATCACCGAGGTTTAGAGAAGCAACAACCCAGTAGTATCTGTTCATATCATAAGATCATGCCTCAGCCTTTTTGCATCATTGGCAGGGCCAAGAAAATCAAACATATATCCGTTCTTATCAGTTGAAACTATCAAACAAGGGACAGCCAGATCCACCAATAAAAACCAACCCTGCAAAAACAAATCATCTCTAGTTGCTACTTTGCAACTAGATCATATACTAGAAACTCAAAGCTCACTTTGTGTTTCTTCACAACACTACTTGTCCAAGATCATATATGCACGGGCTTTAGTCATCACCATAAGCCACCGGTAATAATCCACATGTTACGGGGAACTACTTAGGGTCCAGGACATTCATCCCGGGCCAACCAAGTAGTATCCTAGATGCAGCTAAGAAACTATATATAGGTATTCATACAAGCCTAACCACAAGCCACTAGATCCGAGTGCTAATGATAAATTCATCATCCAAACGAGAGGCACGGTATAGGCACAACAACAACTAGAGTAGCTAGAGTAACAGCCAACAAATTCTAGAGGATTATTCTGAGACTAGAAAATACTCCAGGCCATCAAGTAAGTTATACGGTAGTAGCTGCAGTATTGAAATCATCGGCAAGTTTGAGATCAATTAAAATTAAACCGCAGCAAAGCCACCATAAGTAAGCATATAAGCTCACAGCCAAGCTACCCAACAAAGCATCAGCCTGTTCGGTTTCATCAGTTTAAGATAGTAGCAAGCCATGGATGAGCAAATCATCCAAAATGAGGGACCCCACTAATTACTGGGCAATTATAAATTTGCACTTACAGAAGCAAGCCATTTATCACAAGGAAGCCATCAAATAAATTATCAAGCCACAGTAATTCTAGTTCATTGATTAAACTAAACCATGAGTTAAATGGGACACCAATTAATCTCAGTAAAACAAATATGTGTGGTTGAATAAAACCATCCAAGCAGGGGCACCACACAGAACATATAGCAATAATCATTGAACCAGAGTATTACTAGCTTAAGTCCACACCTCACTGATTCAGTATGCACATAAACCACTAGGTGCTAGACCATAAGCATATCCAGCACATAACCAAATCATAGTATTGGAGCACACCAACAATTGGGCATATGCGAGAGAAGCGAAGAAGAATAGCTCACGGTGTAGTAGAAGCGTAGTCGCAGCCGTCGACGCCGGGGTTGCGCCTACGGCACCGTCCGGCCGGCGTCGAGGTCGAGGATGAAGTCATCACCGCAGCACCACCGGTACACGGACGTTGGGGTTGCACACCGGTGGCCGTTCCACCGGCGTCGAGACGGTGGTCGACACATGACCAGCAGCATCACCGCACCACCGGTACACCGCCACTTGAAGACTCGGAGCAGCCGGGCAGGGCGGAGCCGAGCTGGGGCTCGGGGCGCTCAAAGAGGAGGTCCATTTCGCCAAGGAGAGATAGCCGGAGGCGCGGGTGCGCGAGCGCCGTGTCGGCGACCTAGCCATCGCAAGCTAGGGTTAGCCACAGGGTCGTGTGCGAGCACGGGGACGGCGTCGTGGCGGCGGGTGTTGACGGAGGAGTTCGTGGCGGAGCTGGGCCGGTCGACGGCGGCGGTGGATGCGACCGGCAGAGCCTTACGGCGGCGCGTGCGTCGGCGACGCACATGTGCGGGGCGCACAAGGGGAGCCGAGGAAATCAAATCAATCAAGGCAAAGATGTAGAGCGCGACGAGGCGGTCCGAGGACCCACCTCGCCGGCATCGAGGAAGGCCGGAGGTGGTCAGGGAAAACGGCGGAGGCGGCGTCACAGCGAGGGGTCGGGGCGAGCGAGTAGGAACTCGAGGATCAAATCGAGCAAAGGGGGGTTGTAGATCAACCCGAGGCGGGCCAAAACCCTATCACACCGGCGCTAGAGTCGGCCGGGAACGGCCGGGAGGAGATGGGCGCGTGGCGGAGCCATGGCTGCTCGTGAGTGTGCGCGTGCGTAAGAAAAAGAGAGACGGAGACGGCGATAAGAGACATGAGGCTCGGTTGTGTACTTGTGTTGGACTCGTATCTGTGCGTGTATGACCGGACCGGGTATATGCGTACGTGCACAATTAGCCTAGTAACTCATCCGATGTGTACGTGTGTGTAACACTACATGCATAGAATTAGTACTTAATACTTACACACACTTGTGTAGGTTCAATATTTACACTCTAATAAAATTATCCACTAACCTTGTATAATTGTTTGATTATGACGTAAAGATTATAAGATCACTTTAAAGTCCCTTGAAAAATACGTAGTAATACCTACAAATCTCAAATAGAATTTTTAAATGTTGGAAATATAATTCCAGCCTTAATAATGCAATAAATATTATCATTATGACTTGAACATAATAAACTAAATAAACCTTAGATTTAATAAACAAACATATGAAGTTCCATAAAATCTATAATAAATATTAATTAATTTTAAATAATATTCTAACACATGCTTATTTTTTTATGAATATTTTTTAAAACTTTAAGTAGTTAATTAAATCCTAAATCATTTAGTACCTCTTAGGAAGTTCTTAAAACCTTAAAAATAAGTTCCTTAGCCATAATAGATGAAACCCTAGAACTTGACATTACTAGAGGTTAACTATACCTAGAGTCACCTATTACTATTAATTAACTCCTAAACCATGTATTTCCCTTATAATAAAAGCCTTTATTTTAAACCCTTCGAGCCAATTGAGATACTTATATGATACACTTCGGAACCTTAATGTCCCATAATCCTAGAATTGTATATGTTAAGAACTCAATTACTACCATTATGTAATACCGTACCTAAACCTAATATACTAAATCTAATACCTCTACTTATAGATCAATAGAGAATTATAGTAACCCTGGAAGCAAATAACACTCTCATGGAAGTACTTATTAGTCCTTAAGAAATATATTCTTCCAAAGTTATTCTTTTAGATATGTAACAAGTAATCACTAAAACACATATGGTAAGTCTTAAATGAATAGTTGTATTTTGTATGTTAATCATGTGCCAACTATAAGCAGTTGTGTGTTACTTTATCTCATTCAACTTATAAGATGCCCAAATTAACCAAAATCCTAATAATAAACTTGTTTGTGAACCATCTCTAAAAGTACAACACACTCTAAACCAATCATATCAACTCACTAATCCTAAATCATCGGGGTTAGGTCACGCTTAGAGCGATTGCATCTCATACTTATGCATTATTGCATCCTTGCCAATCTTTTAAACATCGTCCTTACGGACGATGATGCTATTTCAGAATTTGGAGTTATTGCGTATCGAAGACCTTGTCCGCATAATCTTGCGAGTCAAGAAAGGCAAGTTCATCGCTTGCTCATGTCATTTGAGTATTTTTACCAAATTACTTACAAATTACTATGTTTATCACTATTGCATAAAAAGCAAAACCACTATTTTCATAACTATGAATATGACTATGTGGTGGGCAATGGAACCATGGATTGTGTTGATATGGTGGAGGTTCCATTGCAAGGGTTTATATCCATCTAGGATTAAACAACAAATGTCGTCCAGTGATTCTTGTGCCGTAATACTCGTGTTAACCATAAGATGCGGAGTGGGACGGAATAGTCAATTGTATTTCCACCTCTTGTACATCAACGGATGCGCTTTACCGTAGACCCTTGATCCAAGAGAGGACAAGTGGTACCCTTGATCCAAGAGAGGACAAGTGGTAGGGTGGGGGTCCCGATGAAGTCCCCACGGTTATTGCGGTCTATGATGGGTTGCAGCTGCCGGCGAAGGAGTTCATGGTAGAGACCTGAACTATTGTCGTGGTCGGGGGCCGTCCTTAATTGGTATAAGAGCACCGGCGAGGACCCAGGGTCGGAGTTTGCATCAACGGGTGGGTGTATGAGGTAGCGGAGGAATATGATTGGCTATGACCTTATACCGGGCCTCACACCAAAGGAAGTGTGGACGAGAACTAGACTCGGTTGGCACCAAGGTTAAGATCTCTTATGGGTAAAGCAACACACCTCTGCAGAGTGTAATGAATCGTGACCTGTCACTCCCTCGTTCCGGGATATGGAGCTGCGAACGCGGCCGGAAAGGAGCTCCATGAAGTTCTAGTAAACCGGTGAAGGCTGACGGACATAGTTCTTCCGAATAAAAGCAACCTCTTGAAGAAATGATTATGAAAACCTGCATTGGTATTAGACTTTACGGTCTAATGTCGTAGCTAGTGCATTAAACACCTCTTTCCTATAATGAACTTGTTGAGTACGCTCGTACTCATCCCACTCTTAAATCCCCTGCTTAGATATGGAGGCCACGATGGAGGATCTACGAGTGCAACTCGAAGACCGAGGAGTCAACAACTACTTCAAGAGACAGGACCATGTCGGAGGAGTCGGATACCACGTCCAACAAGGAGAAAACCTAGTTTAGCCATAGAAAGGAACTAGCTTCCTAAACCTAGCTCCTATTTAGCTAGAATCTATTCATAGCCCCTACAGCTAGTCAAATACTCTACAAATAGAGTTCGTGATAGGATTAGACTACGAGTCGTTCTTCTGGAGTTTATTTGCAGATTTACCTCATTGTAAAGTAGGAGGCTGTGATGATCTTATGTAACGAGTAAATGTTGTAATTCTATAGACATGCCTTGGACCCGCATATGTTTCGTTGTACCACTCGAGCGATATAATACGAGTGGAACTGTGTTTCATTGGTGTTATATCAGACTTGCATACTACACCATGCAGTGGTATGCCGGGTCACCACAGTTGGTATCAGAGCAAATGCTTTGACCTAGGATTAAAACCCTTTAAAGGAGACCTATAGGATTGGTAGTGTCTATAGGAAGTTATCTTAGTTAAATCAAATATTCTTATGACTTGAGATGGATATTCACTTGAGAATAATCCTGACACACTTGAGTCAACCTTTCTTATCTATCCTTCCTAAGTGAAGTTAGTTAGTTAATCCCAAGTATGTAGTATACCATCAAGTCCTTAAAACAATAAATGAGTAGATCACAGTTGGTATACAATACATGGTAGTCCAAAGAGAGGATACAACCATAAGGAAGATATCCTATTGGAAGATGTGAACCAACACCTATTATGATTAAATAAAAGTATTCAAACCTGTAATAAGAGTGATATCAAGTGATAAAGATAACTAAGATATCCTATTAGAAGGTGTAAACTAATACAAGTAGTGGGTAAGTAAATTATCTAAACTTGTGAAACAACTGATAGTAAGTGATAAAAACAACTGATATGAGGTAGTATAGACCATGATGAGTCAATCATGGGAGATAAGGAAGAGTGATAGGACTAATATATATCTACCTACATGGTAGAGTTGCTAATCATATATGATTCACTTGAGAGTCATTATGTGATGAATTAGAACATCTAAAGTATTGAGGAGGAGTTCAATAAGAAGCCAAGTGCTAAACAAATAGTGCAAGAATTGTGTTCCAAAACAATAAGAAGTGTGCCAAGCACATCATGACCATAGTTTTACAATAGAAACACTTGGAAGTATAGGAGCTATAGTCCAATAGTTATGTGTTTAGAATAGCTATGCTAGAACGAAATATACCATAAGAGGTAGTCCTCAATAAAATGAAAGCTAAGTTAGTAATTCCAAAGAAAATTAGGCTAACCTTAACTATCCTAGACCACCTTGTTTCAAGTTTATCTTATTGCAATTGTGCAATTAAGGTAAAGGTTGAGACAAATAGTAGACTTCCATATATTCGTGCTAAGTATCACGATACAACCTATCTTATGTGGTGTTATATACTACACATCTCAGCCTGATGTTTAGAGATGTCTTACTCAACTATTTTATTCAGGCCTATGATGATGTGTATTATAAGCACAAAGCTGAATCTTCTTGGATTTTTATTGGATTTCCATTGATTGACTAGATCCGTGCATGAAGTTTGACCTTGGTGTGCAAATGCATGTTGCAATCATTGAGTTCTTTCTTGATGTTAAAGGTCTAGAGGGTAAATGGGATTCGCGTGAGGGAGAGACGAGTTACGCAACCAATTCGGAGGACAATATGTAATGACTCATGAAGAGAGGAGGCAAACAGAAGGTCGTGGGAAGAGAACCACTATAGCGGATGGAAGAGGCATTCTCGTACTAGATCGCAATCAACTCATGCTTTACCTCAACTTGGGCAAGAATTCTTTGAGCACATGGAAAGGATGAAGGTGAAGATATGATGACTGTGAACGTAGCACAAGCAGAACCATGAGTTATTCAGTGTTTGATACGTGAGAATACATGGAGGTATCGACATAGGATGGCTATAATCAGGAGTGTCAGTCTTAGTGGTATTCCTACAAACCAACCCACGACTTTGCTACCGCACCAAGGTGACTATGGATGTGGATGATAGTAGGTATAAGAGGACCATAGTTGATATCGGAAGACCACAATTGGTATAGGATCAATGATGCAAGAGAAAGTTAGAAGATGCCATCTATCTACTATCGGACTAGCAACGTTATAGTAGGATCACATGATTTTAGATATCATATAGCTTCGGTTGACATAGTATTCACAGTGGGACGAGTTTAAGAAGTAAGTTACGAAATAGTCCACGATTCTGAAAGTATCATGGAACTAAAGAGATTAGAGTTCGAGACCTAAACGAAAATGACTTGTCGGTATGGAAATAATCTAGTAGACGCTTTAAACATTTAGGTTCAAAGGATGTCATAGATGGATGTCCACAATTGAGTGGATACACCACAAAGCTTCGTACGCAATGAACCTTAGAGGAATATAAATTATAAACAAGACCTATACCAATATTCTATGCATGAAGTCCAATAGTTGGAAGAACAAGGAGTTGAAGACCATAAGAAAACTCTAAGGAGGTAGAGTAAACATTGAGTTGGATGTACAATAACTCAATATTTTGAGCAAGATAGTTGAAGAAGGTCTGAGCTGAGAGGAAGTTCGATCATTATTGTTATAAGGATTATGCCGAACACGTACTATTACCGATTTGGATGTGGACAACTGAGGTCATATGAAATCGAATGCCGGAGTCCATATAGTGGTACGATAGATCTAATGAAGCAAGTGAACCAATTTTCAAACCACGGAGAGCTCATCATCTAAGAAGTTTGAAGGCTAAGGAAGTTGGATGGAGCACAAGGACGGATGCATAGGACTTTGACTCATACTTGTACGACTCAATCAGTATGTTGAAGGAACTTCTTCATTTAGTACAATATTAGTTGCGGAATAATATCTTTAAATTGACTCAAGCTTTCATGGGCAACACTACTTGAATCCATGTAATAGTTGGAATAACCATCAGCTGCATAACCAACTAACATATCGGATGGTACTCACAGCCATGTGGGTACACCATCCAATCCAAATAGGATACCATAGAACAAGTACAATAGAAAGCCAAGGAAAAGACATATAGCCTAACCAAGGAGCTAGTTGGTTAGGGAAGATGAGCTTAGCAACCATTAGGACATCCTTAAGGGAAGAGCGAGAGATCGTTGATCCAATTGAGTCATCTCGAGCAAGACTAGTGAGCACTAGAATAAGTCTCAATCATTGAATCTTCAATGAGATTAGGAAACAAGATTATAATAGTTGGAAGAATATCAATGAATCAAAGTAAGAGCTTATGGTTCGAGGAAGTACAAGTGGATTATTAGACTCCGGGAAAGTGAATAATATTTACTCAAAAGTATGAAAGCTCAATGTTCGGAGACAAACCCTAATGGATTCCAGGAAGAATCTGGACAAGGGATATATTCAATTATATCAAGTGAGATCAATACGGAGTTCGAGAGAAGTCGTAGTCTGCATAAGTCAGATCCACACTCCGGAAACGTGAGAGAGTTCAAACTTCGAGGACGAAGTTTAGTTTAAGGGGGAGAGACTGTAATATCCCAGAATTGGGGGTTATAAAAAGAGAGGAAACAGATGTGTGCATTGCATTCATGCATAGAAAATCCGGGGAATTTTCGCGCTTTTGTTTAAAACCTCCAAAGGGATCGAGGTTTCTCTTACATCGGTGGAATTGAGTTAGTCTTCGATGTGGGTGCGATAAATCTCGATATGACCTTTCTGAACTCATGTGTTTTGGGGGAAACAATTTGAATTCAAATTCAAATATGGAAAACAGAAATTCAAATAAGAATTTGAATTGGAATTTGAAATTTGAACTAGTATATAAATATTATAGGTAAAAGTACACACATTTGATAATTCAAATGAATAAATGATTTAAACTTTATTACAAATATCATTACCCAACTATTTACAAGTCACATAAATAGAAATATAGAAAGATTACAAATGAATAAAAAAGAATTCCTATACTAAATCTTGATCTTCCCAATCTTCCAATATTTTTCTTTTCCTGCAATAAGAGAAACAAAACAAGTAGAAGAAAGACAACTTTTGGTTAGTGATTACTCTCAGGTTTTGGCATAGTATTGCTATGCTAAACTCATCATTGAGTAGATAGTTTGGGGGCCAGATTTGTAGTATTTGTTCTTATCTTCAATTTTGGCCTCAGGCCCATGCATCATGGGCAGGGTCAATTTAACACTTGGCAATATCAAGAATAAATCCCAACTCAAGATAAGGCCGACTCAGTTGAGCTGATCCACAGCTACAAAGATCTTCACAGGGAAACTTGAACCAGGAGGGTCCCACTTGCAAGCAGCACTATCACACCTTGCATGCAAATGTGATGTCACACACACAATGAGCAGCCAACAGTATAAAAGCAGGGCCATCACAGCCAGCCAAACGGTTTGGTGCATACATCACAGTATTCCGTATCAGCAGCCCTTTCAGCTCACACACATCAGCAGTTCATCTAGAAACCATATGCACAGCCAGAATCACCAGAAAACCAAGAAAACAACATGGTGGTATCCTAGAACAGGATCAAGCAGGAGCTAGGAGGAGGTGTAGCCAAACCAACAGTAGATCAAGATCAACATCACCAGCTATTCCACTTTGCTACAACAGGTTGATCCATCGATTTAATTTAAGCATCTCAGCATACTAGCTTGCACAACTAGGATCAGGGGAAATAAAGAGAAGAATCCATAACACTCCATCAAACCACCCTTCAACTAGATTTTCATCTAGGAGGATGGAGAGATGGATTTTCCTCTCGATCTTGCATAGAGGTGCTATGCATGTTCATCACCGAGGTTTAGAGAAGCAACAACCCGAGTAGTATCTGTTCATATCATAAGATCATGCCTCAGCCTTTTTGCATCATTGGCAGGGCCAAGAAAATCAAACATATATCCGTTCTTATCAGTTGAAACTATCAAACAAGGGACAGCCAGATCCACCAATAAAAACCAACCCTGCAAAAACAAATCATCTCTAGTTGCTACTTTGCAACTAGATCATATACTAGAAACTCAAAGCTCACTTTGTGTTTCTTCACAACACTACTGTCCAAGATCATATATGCACAGGCTTTAGTCATCACCATAAGCCACCAGTAATAATCCACATGTTACAGGGAACTACTTAGGGTCCAGGACATTCATCCCAGGCCAACCAAGTAGTATCCTAGATGCAGCTAAGAAACTATATATAGGTATTCATACAAGCCTAACCACAAGCCACTAGATCCGAGTGCTAATGATAAATTCATCATCCAAACAGAGGCACGGTATAGGCACAACAACAACTAGAGTAGCTAGAGTAACGACCAACAAATTCTAGAGGATTATTCCGAGACTAGAAAATACTCCAGGCCATCAAGTAAGTTATACGATAGTAGCTGCAGTATTGAAATCATCAGCAAGTTTGAGATCAATTAAAATTAAACCGCAGCAAAGCCACCATAAGTAAGCATATAAGCTCACAGCCAAGCTACCCAGCAAAGCATCAGCCTGTTCAGTTTCATCAGTTTAAGATAGTAGCAAGCCATGGATGAGCAAATCATCCAAAATGAGGGACCCCACTAATTACTGGGCAATTATAAATTTGCACTTACAGAATCAAGCCATTTATCACAAGGAAGCCATCAAATAAATTATCAAGCCACCGTAATTCTAGTTCATTGATTAAACTAAACCATGAGTTAAATGGGACACCAATTAATCTCAGTAAAACAAATATGTGTGGTTGAATAAAACCATCCAAACAGGGGCACCACACAGAACATATAGCAATGATCATTGAACCAGAGTATTACTAGCTTAAGTCCACACCTCACCGATTTAGTATGCACATAAACCACTAGGAGCTAGACCATAAGCATATCCAGCACATAACCAAATCATAGTATTGGAGCACACCAACAATTGGGCATATGCAGATAAGCGAAGAAGAATAGCTCACAGTGTAGTAGAAGCGTAGTCGCAGCCGTCGACGTTGGGGTTGCGCCTACGGCACCGTCCAGCCGGCGTCGAGGTCGAGGATGAAGTCATCACCGCAGCACCACCAGTACACGGACGTTGGGGTTGCACACCAGTGGCCGTTCCACCGGCGTCGAGACGGTGGTCGACACATGACCAGCAGCATCACCGCACCACCAGTACACCGCCACTTGAAGACTCAGAGCAGCCGGGCAGGGCGGAGCCGAGCTGGGGCTCGGGGCGCTCAAAGAGGAGGTCCATTTCGCCAAGGAGAGATAGCCGGAGGCGCGGGTGCGCGAGCGCCGTGTCGGCGACCTAGCCATCGCAAGCTAGGGTTAGCCACAGGGTTGTGTGCGAGCACGGGACGGCGTCGTGGCGGCGGGTGTTGACGGAGGAGTTCGTGGCGGAGCTGGGCCGGTCGACGGCGGCGGTGGATGCGACCGGCGAGCCTTACGGCGGCGCGTGCGTCGGCGACGCACATGTGCGGGGCGCACAAGGGGAGCCGAGGAAATCAAATCAATCAAGGCAAAGATGTAGAGCGCGACGAGGCGGTCCAGAACCCCACCTCGCCGGCATCGAGGAAGGCCGGAGGTGGTCAGGGAAAACGGCGGAGGCGGCGTCACAGCAGGGGTCGGGGCGAGCGAGTAGGAACTCGAGGATCTAATCGAGCAAAGGGGGGTTGTAGATCAACCCGAGGCGGGCCAAAACCCTATCACACCGGCGCTAGAGTCGGCCGGGAACGGCCGGGAGGAGATGGGCGCGTGGCGGAGCCATGGCTGCTCGTGAGTGTGCGCGTGCGTAAGAAAAAGAGAGACGGAGACGGCGATAAGAGACATGAGGCTCGGTTGTGTACTTGTGTTGGACTCGTATCTGTGCGTGTATGACCGGACCGGGTATATGCGTACGTGCACAATTAGCCTAGTAACTCATCCGATGTGTACGTGTGTGTAACACTACATGCATAGAATTAGTACTTAATACTTACACACACTTGTGTAGGTTCAATATTTACACTCTAATAAAATTATCCACTAACCTTGTATAATTGTTTGATTATGACGTAAAGATTATAAGATCACTTTAAAGTCCCTTGAAAAATACGTAGTAATACCTACAAATCTCAAATAGAATTTTTAAATGTTGGAAATATAATTCCAGCCTTAATAATGCAATAAATATTATCATTATGACTTGAACATAATAAACTAAATAAACCTTAGATTTAATAAACAAACATATGAAGTTCCATAAAATCTATAATAAATATTAATTAATTTTAAATAATATTCTAACACATGCTTATTTTTTTATGAATATTTTTTAAAACTTTAAGTAGTTAATTAAATCCTAAATCATTTAGTACCTCTTAGGAAGTTCTTAAAACCTTAAAAATAAGTTCCTTAGCCATAATAGATGAAACCCTAGAACTTGACATTACTAGAGGTTAACTATACCTAGAGTCACCTATTACTATTAATTAACTCCTAAACCATGTATTTCCCTTATAATAAAAGCCTTTATTTTAAACCCTTCGAGCCAATTGAGATACTTATATGATACACTTCGGAACCTTAATGTCCCATAATCCTAGAATTGTATATGTTAAGAACTCAATTACTACCATTATGTAATACCGTACCTAAACCTAATATACTAAATCTAATACCTCTACTTATAGATCAATAGAGAATTATAGTAACCCCGGAAGCAAATAACACTCTCATGGAAGTACTTATTAGTCCTTAAGAAATATATTCTTCCAAAGTTATTCTTTTAGATATGTAACAAGTAATCACTAAAACACATATGGTAAGTCTTAAATGAATAGTTGTATTTTGTATGTTAATCATGTGCCAACTATAAGCAGTTGTGTGTTACTTTATCTCATTCAACTTATAAGATGCCCAAATTAACCAAAATCCTAATAATAAACTTGTTTGTGAACCATCTCTAAAAGTACAACACACTCTAAACCAATCATATCAACTCACTAATCCTAAATCATCGGGGTTAGGTCACGCTTAGAGCGATTGCATCTCATACTTATGCATTATTGCATCCTTGCCAATCTTTTAAACATCGTCCTTACCGGACGATGATGCTATTTCAGAATTTGGAGTTATTGCGTATCGAAGACCTTGTCTGCATAATCTTGCAGTCAAGAAAGGCAAGTTCATCGCTTGCTCATGTCATTTGAGTATTTTTACCAAATTACTTACAAATTACTATGTTTATCACTATTGCATAAAAAGCAAAACCACTATTTTCATAACTATGAATATGACTATGTGGTGGGCAATGGAACCATGGATTGTGTTGATATGGTGGAGGTTCCATTGCAATGGTTTATATCCATCTAGGATTAAACAACAAATGTCGTCCAGTGATTCTTGTGCCGTAATACTCGTGTTAACCATAAGATCTGGAGTGGGACGGAATAGTCCATTGTATTTCCACCTCTTGTACATCAACGGATGCGCTTTACCGTAGACCCTTGATCCAAGAGAGGACAAGTGGTACCCTTGATCCAAGAGAGGACAAGTGGTAGGGTGGGGGTCCCGATGAAGTCCCCACGGTTATTGCGGTCTATGATGGGTTGCAGCTGCCGGCGAAGGAGTTCATGGTAGAGACCTGAACTGTTGTCGTGGTCGGGGGCCGTCCTTAAATGGTATAAGAGCACCGGCGAGGACCCAGGGTCGGAGTTTGCATCAACGGGTGGGTGTATGAGGTAGCGGAGGAATATGATTGGCTATGACCTTATACCGGGCCTCACACCAAAGGAAGTGTGGACGAGAACTAGACTCGGTTGGCACCAAGGTTAAGATCTCTTATGGGTAAAGCAACACACCTCTGCAGAGTGTAATGAATCGTGACCTGTCACTCCTCGTTCCGGGATATGGAACTGCGAACGCGGCCGGAAAGGATCTCCATGAAGTTCTAGTAAACCGGTGAAAGGCTGACGGACATAGTTCTTCCGAATAAAAGCAACCTCTTGAAGAAATGATTATGAAAACCTGCATTGGTATTAGACTTTCCGGTCTAATGCTGTAGCTAGTGCATTAAACACCTCTTTCCTATAATGAACTTGTTGAGTACGCTCGTACTCATCCCACTCTTAAATCCCCTGCTTAGATATGGAGGCCACGATGGAGGATCTACGAGTGCAACTCGAAGACCGAGGAGTCAACAACTACTTCAAGAGACAGGACCATGTCAGAGGAGTCAGATACCACGTCCAACAAGGAGAAAACCTAGTTTAGCCATAGAAAGGAACTAGCTTCCTAAACCTAGCTCCTATTTAGCTAGAATCTATTCATAGCCCCTACAGTTAGTCAAATACTCTACAAATAGAGTTCGTGATAGGATTAGACTACGAGTCGTTCTTCTGGAGTTTATTTGCAGATTTACCTCATTGTAGTAGGAGGCTATGATGATCTTATGTAACAGAGTAAATGTTGTAATTCTATAGACATGCCTTGGACCCGCATATGTTTCTGTTGTACCACTCTGAGCGATATAATACGAGTGGAACTGTGTTTCATTGGTGTTATATCAGACTTGCATACTACACCATGCAGTGGTATGCCGGGTCACCACAGGCTCCCAGGACTGCGGCTGGCCCTGGTCCCTCCGAGCGACGGCCCGCAAAGCCTTCGGCACGCACGTCCGATGCTGATGCGAGGGCGTGCCACCTGACCTATACCTGGTCAGGAAGGTGTTGGATGTGCCTCGCTTAGTTTCCTGCATGGCATACACGTAAACATTAAATACGAGCCTCGATCGGCTCTCAGGTTATCCTGTGAATCGGCTCAAGGAGCCGATACACCCATGATGCGTACGAGGTGTACGATCAGATGGTGGTCCTGCTTGATCACATCAGCCTCTGCGATAAAACAAGAGTAAGGCCAACCTAATTGCTCCTCCAAACGGTAACCTGCGCCCTCCGCCTGAGAAAGCAAACTCAGATCCCCAAATCGCCGCCCAAGCAGCTCCACGAATCTCAGATCTCGGCCGCGCCGTCCCAATTCCTCAGCGCATCAAATGGCGGAATCATCCAACACCAACGCCATGGTCTCCGGTCTGAAGGTAATCCTCAACAGCCTCCTCGCCATGCGAATCAATGTTAGGAGTAAGCAGCAAACACCTGAATTAATGTCCTATTCCATTATCAATTTTAGGTTTCAGACATCCTGCTGCCGCACCCTTCTCTCCCAAACTCTATGTGTCTTGGCCCCCGTTCTTCCGAGAGTCCCGCTCACCTAATCTCATGCGAGGCCAATAGAATCCCCTTCGTGAATCAGAATTTAGATCCGACTTCTCGGGCCGACTGCTGCGAGCCCGGCCTAATCCTCCCGAAGGTTGGGTGGCATGGTACAGGTAGAGTGTCTAAAACACACTATGCTACACGGGACTCGATAGGGATAGCCGATGCCTTATCATTATCACTGTCTCCTGTCGAAAAGAACGAGAACATCCTGAAAACCATCGGCTACTTTTGGTCTGATGCACTGAACTGCTTCATGTTCGGCCATGGCCCCATGACACCAACTCTGCTGGACGTGGCCATGATCACAGGCCTAGACATTTCATCCCCAAGCCCCTCTGCCTTTAAATTGCCAAAGGTCCCTTTCACCCTTTCCTCCAAAACAGAGTGCACAAGCTGGGGTGCCTACCTCAGGCGTTATATGAAAACCAAAGGCCCTGTGACAGAAAGAGAGCACACGGCTTTCTTGAACTTCTGGCTGGAGCACTTCATATTTTGTGGTCCTTCACTCGCCCCAACCAAGAACTACCTCTCCCTGGCCTATGAGCTCGCCAAAGGTACTCAACTTGGCCTTGGAAAACTGCTCCTTGGAGAAGTCTATCGATCTCTTCAACTGATGTCCGTCAAACTGTTCTCCCAAAGGACAGTCAAAACAGAGGCCCCCGGTGGTTTATTCAGTTATGGGCTCAATTGTACTTTCAAAACCAAATCCCAAATTTCCCACCTTTGGCCACTTGCACCTTCCCAGATGCGAATGGGAAGGATATCCGATGCACTAGCTATGGCCAAGCTCTGTACAGTCTCCCAGGTAGCAGGCTGATTCCCAAGGAAGCAGCAGAGTGGTTCAAGATTTTCTTCCAAGGCCTGGACAACCCCTGTTCTTCCCCTATACTTGAATCGGAAATCTTTGAGAACCCGATCTCCTTCCGATTAGACGAGCCTTGCCGATGACGCCGGCACCCAGACTTCGTACTCTATCATGATCCGTCCTTGCTTTCTCCCGGTTGGCATGAGTACCTCAAACAGGATCATAAAGCACTGGTTACGAGTCTTACCAACCGGTGGTAGTAGCCGGCAGCTTGGCCTCGGGCAAGTGCCCCCACACTTCTTTCTCCACCACCTGACAGCAAGCAGGGCTGAATTGCCTGACATTATTACTGGCCAAAGGTGCTATACCTTCTTTGATGCTCTGGCCATTCCAATTCCTCATAACCTCTGTTTCACCACCACTACCGATGGCTTCGAGACCTGGTGGTCGATGTGGAAGACTCACGCCTTCAGAAGAGCTCTAGGACCGTTGCTGAAGCAACTTGATGCTGAATATGACGTTCCTGCACACCAGGTACCATTACATATAAATTACCTGCAATGGCTCATGATGATTGTCTGTAACCTGACTTTATTCCTTGGCAGCAACAGGATGGCCCAGAGCCCACACAAATCGACGGTTCCCCATTCGAGTTCCTTCCACCAGCTCCGGTAGTTCTCTTCTGTCAGAGCTCACCGCCCTTGAAGAAGGTCATAATGCAGAGCCAACCGATTTCACCGAAATCGGCTCCCAAGAGTAAAGCATCCTCGGGGTCAGTTGCCCCCGAGCCTCAACCCAGGCGAGGAAGGCAGTGAGGAAAGTAGCTGTCAGAAAAACCCTGAAGCGCAAAGCTCCTGTCCAAGCAAGCTTGCATGTAAGCTGATTCGTGTCTTGACCAAACACATTTGCCTTCCCAATCTTTGTAACATGGTTGTACCTCTTCTTTCAGACCTCCACTGAAGAGAACTCCAGTGAGGGAGCACAGTCCAGCCCAAGGGACTCCACCCCGGGCGATTACGAGAAATCCACCACACAGAGCCAGACGGACTCGCCAGCGTCGGCTTCTAGGAAAAGGTCGACTCCCGAGCCTGCTGACCTTCAAGCTCCGATAAAAACGGGGTCACGCATGAAGCGTCGATGCGTCAAAAGGGCTCGCAAAGACCCACGAGTTTCCTCGCCGAGCCAGGAAGTTTCAAATGTAATTATCTCAACAGCTCATATTCCATACCGTCCCGTTGCTAATTGGATCGGCTCACCATTTCCTTTGCAGACCAATGGGACCTCTAGCGGGGACGTTGAAGAGGTACCGATGCCATCTGCCACGCTCGGCCTAACCAACTCGCCGAGCGTGGCTGACCAAGTGGCTAACCTGGCCCAGTCCACCGAAAAGCCGATTGTCACAACATCGGCTGCCCTTCCTTCTTTGGGAGAGGTACGCTCCACTCTCTCGGACCTACCCTTTCCCCTTGTTGTATGCTGATACTGCTCTTGTTCGTTTGTCAGGGTTGTGATCTTTCAAGCTTGCTGACGTTCGACCCCGACTCCATCGAGCCAGCTACTTCCAAAGCAGGTGAAGAGCCAAGCCCTAGCGCGGTCCATGGCCCGCTCCAGTGTCTCAAGGTTTTGCTCTCCTCCTCGGTCGAAACCCCGGTCGAAAACCCGAGGCGGTCAAAGGCATCCTCGAAGACATCCAGCCCCATCTCCCGGTGACGCTGCAGGTTAAGCTTTGGTCGGCTGTGACTTTGTCAGTTTTCGGGTCAAGGGTGCAGTCGGCTCGTCAAAGAATTACTCTTCGCCGCGCCCAGCTTCCGTTGAGAGCCGATATTGCAGACAAATGTCAACGGCTCAATGAGAAGAAAGCCGCTTTAAACGCCAAAACCGACACTTCCACCAATAGTGCCGAACTCGAAATCTTGCGCAAGGAACTAGAGGACCTTGAAAAGAGGGTCAAGGAGACCAAACAACTTATCCAAGACAAGGAAACCCTCATTGCTCGCTCTCAAGAGGAAGCAAAAGGCCTCACAGCCGATCTGAAGACCGATCTGGCTGAAATTCGTGCCCTGAGCAGTCAGCTGGTGACGGGCAGAGACGAGGACGACGAGGCTGAGATCGCCGAGGTGGATCGAATCCGTGCCGACGCCCTTCACGCCCTCGACGCTTTTCTTCAGTAGGGCCTCCTTGTGCAAACTGTTTTGCTGAACTTGTTTCGCTGAAATTGTCTAAAGTCGATGGCCGTGCATCGGCTTTTTACATTCTAAAATCGACGGCCGTGCATCGGCTTTTTATATGTACTGATTTTTTTGTTCTCTGGCCGATCTTTTCATCGGCCCCCAACATTTCACTGCACATGTATCGCACATGTTCCTCTGACTAGGTGCCCCCCCGAGCCGAATCTGCCAGGTAACTGCGGATATCGGCTCTGTAGTTAGCTAAGGCACTGTATCTGGACGTCGGCTCCGCTAGGACCAATGTTGACTTCTTCCAGCTCATCAGTCGACGTAAAACCGCTGCCCATTAGATCGTCGTTGAACCCAGGCAGAACGTATGGCGAGGACCATCTTGGCCGATTGCTAGGATCGGCCTCCATGTTGATTGAATCGCTCAAGGAAGGTTTCGCAACATTCGTCCATAGATTTTTGGGAAGTGTCGGGGCCGATCGCGTGGAACGGCTCCTTCCTTGTCCTCGTTATGAGAGCAGCTGCCCTCATCTCCGTCCTTACCAGAATGGTGCCCAGGTCCTACCATGTTGATATTGCACGAGAATCCTGGCTGGCACCCTCTATGGTAAGTGCACTCCACCATGTTAACGGCGGGGAAGGGGTGTGTGTCGACCTTCATGGCGTGCTTGGCTGAAAATTAGACGCCCTTGTTCTATCGCCATTTGGACCTGCTTACGCCACACCTGCCGGTCGTTGGTGGCGTGGGTGAACGTATTATGCCACTTGCAGTATGGCTTTCCGTTCAGCTCCTGCACCGTGGGAATCTTGTGGCCTTCGGGTACCTTTAGCTGCTTCTCCTTGAGTAAGAGGTCGAAAATCTGCTCAGCTTTGGTCACGTCGAAGTCAAACCCTTTTGGAGGACCTTGTGGCTTAACCCATTTACGGGACACGGGGCTTGCCCCGAGTCCATTCAGCCACTTGCTACCTCTTGATCTCCCGCAGACACCTTCATCTTCATCCGCCTCAACCGGGACCACCGCACGCTTGAATTTATCCTGGTAAACATCCGGGTGGCCTTGTTCATATGTCGACGGCTCACGCACCATGTGCGCCGGTGAAGGGTAGTACGCTTGGGAGGCCACGTCCTTGATCGATGATGAGAGACCCACCACCGCCAACTCGACTGCTTCTTTTTCAGTCACGTGAACCGAATAGCATCGGTTTCTAATGGTCCTGAAGCGCTGGACGTATTCTGATACTGTTTCCCCGCGCTTCTGTCCTACTTGTGCTAGATCGGCAATACCAGCCTCGGAAGCCTCTGAGTGATACTGTACGTGGAACTGCTCTTCCAACTGCTTCCAAGTCCGGATTGAGCCTGGTGGCAGCGATGTGTACCACCCGAAAGCCGATCCTGTGAGGGACTGTGCGAAGAACCTGACGCGCAGCTCGTCTGATGCTTGAGATCGTGCCCGGCTGTGCCAAATATCGGCTCACATGCTCGATGGAGCTGGAACCATCTGATCCATTAAACTTGGTGAAATCGAGGAGCCGATATTTGGGTGGTAGCGGGATCAACTCGTACTCGTTGGGGTACGGCTTGGAATAGCCGTTGTCCTCCTTTTCGGCATCATGCCGAACTGGTCTTTCGGGATCGTACGAGATCTGATCCGCGGTGATGGCTGTAGGCGTCGAACTCTGAAGATTCGCCGGGGTGGCATACTTAGCCAGCCATGCTTGCTTTTCCAGCTCTGAGCCAACTGCAGGAGCTGAGCTCTGGAGGTTTGTCGGAGTGGCATACTTAGCCGGCTGATACGTCTCCGACGTATCGATAATTTCTTATGTTCTATGCCATATTATTGATGATACCTACATGTTTTATGCACACTTTATGTCATATTCGTGCATTTTCTGGAACTAACCTATTAACAAGATGCCGAAGTGCCGGTTCCTGTTTTACTGCTGTTTTTGGTTTCAGAAATCCTAGTAACGAAATATTCTCGGAATTGGACGAAACGAAGACCCAGGGGCCTATTTTTCCACGGAGCTTCCAGAAGACCGAAGAACATACGAAGTGGGGCCACGAGGTGGCCAGACCGCATGGCGGCGCGGCCAAGGGGTGGCCCGCGCCGCCCTGTGGTGTGGGCCCCTCGTTAGCCCCCGACTACTGCCCTTCCGCCTACTTAAAGCCTCCGTCGCGAAACCCACGATGCGAAAAACCACGATACGGAAAACCTTGCTGAGACGCCGCCGCCGCCGATCCCATCTCGGGGGATTACGGAGATCTCCTCCGGCACCTGCCGAAGAGGGGATTCATCTCCGGGAGGACTCTACACCGCCATGGTCGCCTCCGGAGTGATGAGTGAGTAGTTCACCCCTGGACTATGGGTCCATAGCAGTAGCTAGATGGTTGTCTTCTCCTCATTGTGCTTCATTGTTGGATCTTGTGAGCTGCCTAACATGATCAAGATCATCTATCTGTAATACTCTATATTGTGTTTGTCGGGATCCGATGGATAGAGAATACCATGTCATGTTAATTATCAAGTTATTACATATGTGTTGTTTATGATCTTGCATGCTCTCCGTTACTAGTAGAGGCTCTGGCCAAGTTTTTGCTTTTAACTCCAAGAGGGAGTATTTATGCTCGATAGTGGGTTCATGCTGCATTGACACCTGGGACGGTGACGGAAAGTTCTAAGGTTGTGTTGTCTTGTTGCCACTAGGGATAAAACATTGGCGCTATGTCCGAGGATGTAGTTGTTGATTACATTACGCACCATACTTAATGCAATTGTCATGTTGCTTTGCAACTTAATACTTGGAGGGGTTCGGACGATAACCTGAAGGTGGACTTTTTAGGCATAGATGCGGTTGGATGGCGGTCTATGTACTTTGTCGTAATGCCCAATTAAATCTCACTATACTTATCATGTCATGTATGTGCATTGTTATGCCCTCTCTATTTGTCAATTGCCCGACTGTAATTTGTTCACCCAACATGCTTTTATCTTATGGGAGAGACACCTCTAGTGAGCTGTGGACCCGGTCCATTCTTTAATACTGAAATACAAATCTGCTGCAATACTTGTTTTTACTACTTTCTCTGCAAACAATCATCTTCCACACAATACGGTTAATCCTTTGTTACAGCAAGCCGGTGAGATTGACAACCTCACTCGTTTCGTTGGGGCAAAGTACTTTGGTTGTGTTGTGCGGGTTCCACGTTGGCGCCGGAATCTCCGGTGTTGCGCCGCACTACATCCCGCCGCCATCAACCTTCAACGTGCTTCTTGGCTCCTCCTGGTTCGATAAACCTTGGTTTCTTTCGAGGAAAACTTGCTGCTGTGCGCATCATACCTTCCTCTTGGGGTTGCCCAACGAACGCGTGAAATACACGCCATCAAGCATATTTTACGGCGCCGTTGTCGGGGAGATCAAGACACGTCTGCAAGGGAGTCTCCACTTCTCAATCTCTTTACTTTGTTTTTGTCTTGCTTTATTTTATTTACTACTTTGTTTGCTGCATTATATCAAAACACAAAAAAATTAGTTGCTAGTTTTACTTTATTTACTGTCTTGCACTCTATATCAAAAACACAAAAAAATTAGTTTACTTGCATTTACTTTACTTGATTCATCATGTTTCCTTTTGATTTTACCACAAAAGACATACCGGTGGGACAAGGGTCTATAATTGGAAGAGATAATATAGAAGAATTTTTCACCCATATTAGTATGCATGAAGATCTTGAAGATATACCACTTGCAAAAGCTGTCCCTACTTATGAAGATGCCTCTGTTTGTTTGGTGCGCATGATGGAATCTAGATTTATTAGTCTCAACCCCATGATACAACACATGTTTCTTACACTTTCTGATATGGAGCGGGGAGAGAAGAGAGATTTTGTTCTAAAAGTCTTAGTGCGAGAATTTGAATATATAGCTATAGAAGCTAGAAAAGTTTTTATTAAGCATAAGAGGCTTGGCTTTTATACCGACTTTAAAAGAACACTTGAAAAAATGGATATGTATAGACTAAAATACACTAATAATGCTAATGATGATGGGGAGATTAAAGCACCAATACCATGTAAGCTCCTAGCAATACATGAAGCTCTAGAAAATAATTATGCTTGGCTTGTTCACTGAAAATTTGTTTGATGAGAATAGCAAGCCTAAGACTAATGAAAAGGGAGCCTCTGAAACTTACATAGATAATATACAATGCATGGTTGAGAAAACTCCCAACACCCCTGGTTATGATGTTGATGCTTCATCTCTCGATGTTACTTGATATACACTTTCTGCGCCTAGCTGAAAGGCGTTAAAGAAAAGCGCTTATGGGAGACAACCCATGTTTTTACTCCAGTATCTTTATTTTATATTTGTGTCTTGGAAGTTGTTTACTACTGTAGCAACCTCTCCTTATCTTAGTTTTATGTTTTGTTGTGCCAAGTAAAGTCTTTGATAGAAAAGTAAGTACTAGATTTGGATTACTGCGCAGTTCCAGATTTCTTTGCTATCACGAATCTGGGTCTATCTCCCTGTAGGTAGCTCAGAATATTAAGCCAATTTACGAGCATGATCCTCAGATATGTACGCCACTTTCATTCAATTTGAGCATTTTCGTTTGAGCAAGTCTGGTGGCCTAATAAAATCCATCTTTACGGACTGTTCTGTTTTGACAGATTCTGTCTTTTATTTCGCATTGCCTCTTTTGCTATGTTGGATGAATTTCTTTGATCCACTAATGTCCAGTAGCTTTATGCAATGTCGAAGTGTTAAGAATGATTGTGTCACCTCTGAACATGTGAATTTTTATTATGCACTAACCCTCTAATGAGTTGTTTCGAGTTTGGTGTGGAGGAAGTTTTCAAGGATCAAGAGAGGAGTATGATGCAATATGATCAAGGAGAGTGAAAGCTCTAAGCTTGGGGATGCCCCGGTGGTTCACCCCTGCATATTATAAGAAGATTCAAGCGTCTAAGCTTGGGGATGCCCAAGGCATCCCCTTCTTCATCGACAACATTATCAGGTTCCTCCCCTGAAACTATATTTTTATTCCGTCACATCTTATGTACTTTGCTTGGAGCGTCGGTTTGTTTTTGTTTTTTTGTTTTGTTTGAATAAAATGGATCCTAGCATTCACTTTATGGGAGAGAGACACGCTCCGCTGTAGCATATGGACAAATATGTCCTTAGGCTCTACTCATAGTATTCATGGCGAAGTTTCTTCTTCGTTAAATTGTTATATGGTTGGAATTGGAAAATGATACATGTAGTAAATTGCTATAATGTCTTGGATAATTTGATACTTGGCAATTGTTGTGCTCATGTTTAAGCTCTTGCATCATATACTTTGCACCCATTAATGAAGAAATACTTAGAGCTTGCTAATTTGGTTTGCATATTTGGTTTCTCTAGAGTCTAGATAACATCTAGTATTGAGTTTTGAACAACAAGGAAGACGGTATGGAGTCTTATAATGTTTACCATATGTCTTTTATGTGAGTTTTGCTGTACCGTTCATCCTTGTGTTTGTTTCAAATAACCTTGCTAGCCTAAACCTTGTATCGAGAGGGAATACTTCTCATGCATCCAAAATACTTGAGCCAACCACTATGCCATTTGTGTCCACCATACCTACCTACTACATGGTATTTATCCGCCATTCCAAAGTAAATTGCTTGAGTGCTACCTTTAAAATTCCATCATTCACCTTTGCAATATATAGCTCATGGGACAAATAGCTTAAAAACTATTGTGGTATTGAATATGTACTTATGCACTTTATCTCTTATTAAGTTGCTTGTTGAGCGATAACCATGTTTACGGGGACGCCATCAACTATTCTTTGTTGGATATCATGTGAGTTGCTATGCATGTCCGTCTTGTCTGAAGCAAGAGAGATCTACCACATTTATGGTTGGAGCATGCATATTGTTAGAGAAGAACTTTGGGCCGCTAACTAAAGCCATGATTCATGGTGGAAGTTTCAAATTGGACATATATCCTCAATCTCATATGAGAATAATAATTGTTGCCACATGCTTATGCATTAAAGAGGAGTCCATTATCTGTTGTCCATGTTGTCCCGGTATGGATGTCTAAGTTGAGAATAATCAAAAGCGAGAAATCCAAAATGCGAGCTTTCTCCTTAGACCTTTGTACGGGCGGCATGGAGGTACCCCATTGTGACACTTGGTCAAAACATGTGCATTGCAAAGATCCGGTAGTCCAAGTTAATTAGGACAAGGTGCGGGCACTATTAGTATACTATGCATGAGACTTGCAACTTGTAAGATATAATGTACATAACTCATATGCTTTATTACTACCATTGACAAAATTGTTTCATGTTTTCAAAGTAAAAGCTCTAGCACAAATATAGCAATCGATGCTTTCCTCTTTGAAGGACCATTCCCTTTACTTTTATGTTGAGTCAGTTCACCTATCTCTCTCCACCTCAAGAAGCAAACACTTGTGTGAGCTGTGCATTGATTCCTACATACTTGCATATTGTACTTGTTATATTACTCTATGTTGACAATTATCCATGAGATATACATGTTACAAGTTGAAAGCAACCGCTGAAACTTAATCTTCCTTTGTGTTGCTTCAATACCTTTACTTTGATTTATTGCTTTATGAGTTAACTCTTATGCAAGACTTATTAATACTTGTCTTGAAGTACTATTCATGAAAAGTCTTTGCTATATGATTCACTTGTTTACTCATGTCATTACCATTGTTTTGATCGCTGCATCCACTACATATGTTTACAAATAGTATGATCAAGGTTATGATGGCATATCACTTCAGAAATTATCTTTGTTATCGTTTTACCTGCTCGGGACGAGCGAAACTAAGCTTGGGGATGCTTGATACGTCTCCGACGTATCGATAATTTCTTATGTTCTATGCCATATTATTGATGATACCTACATGTTTTATGCACACTTTATGTCATATTCGTGCATTTTACTGGAACTAAACTATTAACAAGATGCCGAAGTGCCGAGTTCTCGTTTTCTCGCTGTTTTTGGTTTCGAAATCCTAGTAACGAAATATTCTCGGAATTGGACGAAACGAAGACCCGGGGGCCTATTTTTCCACGGAGCTTCCGGAAGACCGAAGAACATACGAAGTGGGGCCACGAGGTGGCCAGACCACATGGCGGCGCGGCCAAGGGTGGCCCGCGCCGCCTGTGGTGTGTGCCCCTCGTTAGCCCCCGACTCTGCCCTTCCGCCTACTTAAAGCCTCCGTCACGAAACCCACGATGCGAAAAACCACGATACGGAAAACCTTGCGAGACGCCGCCGCCGCCGATCCCATCTCGGGGGATTCGGAGATCTCCTCCGGCACCTGCCGGAGAGGGGATTCATCTCCCGGAGGACTCTACACCGCCATGGTCGCCTCCGGAGTGATGAGTGAGTAGTTCACCCTCGGACTATGGGTCCATAGCGGTAGCTAGATGGTTGTCTTCTCCTCATTGTGCTCCATTGTTGGATCTTGTGAGCTGCCTAACATGATCAAGATCATCTATCCGTAATACTCTATGTTGTGTTTGTCGGGATCCGATGGATAGAGAATACCATGTCATGTTAATTATCAAGTTATTACATATGTGTTGTTTATGATCTTGCATGCTCTCCGTTACTAGTAGAGGCTCGGCCAAGTTTTTGCTTTTAACTCCAAGAGGGAGTATTTATGCTCGATAGTGGGTTCATGCCTGCATTGACACCGGGACGAGTGATGGAAAGTTCTAAGGTTGTGTTGTCTTGTTGCCACTAGGGATAAAACATTGGCGCTATGTCCGAGGATGTAGTTGTTGATTACATTACGCACCATACTTAATGCAATTGTACATGTTGCTTTGCAACTTAATACTGGAGGGGTTCGGACGATAACTCGAAGGTGGACTTTTTAGGCATAGATGCGGTTGGATGGCGGTCTATGTACTTTGTCGTAATGCCCAATTAAATCTCACTATACTTATCATGTCATGTATGTGCATTGTTATGCCCTCTCTATTTGTCAATTGCCCGACTGTAATTTGTTCACCCAACATGCTTTTATCTTATGGGAGAGACACCTCTAGTGAACTGTGGACCCCGGTCCATTCTTTAATACTGAAATACAAATCTGTTTGCAATACTTGTTTTTACTATTTTCTCTGCAAACAATCATCTTCCACACAATACGGTTAATCCTTTGTTACAGACAAGCCGGTGAGATTGACAACCTCACTCTGTTTCGTTGGGGCAAAGTACTTTGGTTGTGTTGTGCGGGTTCCACGTTGGCGCCGGAATCTACGGTGTTGCGCCGCACTACATCCCGCCGCCATCAACCTTCAACGTGCTTCTTGGCTCCTCCTGGTTCGATAAACCTTGGTTTCTTTACGAGGGAAAACTTGCTGCTGTGCGCATCATACCTTCCTCTTGGGGTTGCCCAACGAACGTGTGAAATACACGCCATCACCGACTGATACGTCTCCGATGTATCGATAATTTCTTATGTTCCATGCCATATTATTGATGATACCTACATGTTTTATGCACACTTTATGTCATATTCGTGCATTTTACGGAACTAACCTATTAACAAGATGCCGAAGAGCCGGTTCCTGTTTCTGCTGTTTTTGGTTCCAGAAATCCTAGTAAAGAAATATTCTCGGAATTGGACGAAATCAAGACCCGGGTCCCTATTTTCCCCGGAGCCTTCCAGAACACCCGAGAGCCGCCGGAGGGAAGCCTCGGGGGCCCCACACCACACGCCGGCGCGGCCGAGGGGGCCGCGCCGCCCTATGGTGTGGGCCCCCGGCACCCTCCGAGGCTGCCCTTCCGCCTATTTAAAGCCTCCATCGAGAAAACCACGAGGCGAAGAACCACGATACGGAAAACCTTCCGGAGCCGCCGCCATCGCGAAGCCAAGATCCGGGGACAGGAGTCTCCGTTCCGGCACCCTGCCGGAACGGGGAAGTGCCCCGGAAGGCTTCTCCATCGACACCGCTGCCATCTCCACCGCCATCTTCATCACCGCTGCTGCTCCCATGAGGAGGGAGTAGTTCTCCATCGAGGCTCGGGGCTGTACCGGTAGCTATGTGGTTCATCTCTCTCCTATGTGCTTCAATACAATAATCTCATGAGCTGCCTTACATGATTGAGATTCATATGATGATGCTTGTAATCTAGATGTCATTATGCTAGTCAAGTGAGTTTTACTTATGTGATCTCAGGAGACTCCTTGTCCCACGTGTGTAAAGGTGACGAGTGTGTGCACCGTGTGGGTCTCTTAGGCTATATTTCACAGAATACTTATTCACTGTTATGAATGGCATAGTGAAGTGCTTATTTATATCTCTTTATGATTGCAATGTGTTTGTATCACAATTTATCTATGTGCTACTCTAGCAATGTTATTAAAGTAGTTTTATTCCTCCTGCACGGTGTAATGGTGATAGTGTGTGCATCCGTGTTAGTACTTGGTTTATGCTATGATTATGATCTCTTGTAGATTATGAAGTTAACTATTGCTATGATAGTATTGATGTGTATTATTCCTCCTACATAGCATGAAGGTGACGAGTGTGCATGCTATGTTAGTACTTGGTTTAGTCTTATTGATCTTTCATGCACTCTAAGGTTATTTAAATATGAACATTGAATTGTGGAGCTTGTTAACTCCGGCATTGAGGGTTCGTGTAATCCTACGCAATGTGTTCATCATCCAACAAGAGAGTGTAGAGTATGCATTTATCTATTCTGTTATGTGATCAATGTTGAGAGTGTCCACTAGTGAAAGTCTAATCCCTAGGCCTTGTTCCTAAATACCGCTATCATTGCTTGTTTCTTGTTTCTTTGCGTTACTACTGTGCTGCGTTACTCTTGCTTGTTTACTTGTCCTGGGCAAAGCACTTTTACGGTGCCGTTGCTACTACTTATTCATACCACATGTATTTCACTATCTCTTCGCCGAACTAGTACACCTATTAGGTGTGTTGGGGACACAAGAGACTTCTTGCTTTGTGGTTGCGGGGTTGCATGAGAGGGATATCTTTGACCTCTTCCTCCCTGAGATCGATAAACCTTGGGTGATCCACTTAAGGGAAACTTGCTGCTGTTCTACAAACCTCTGCTCTTGGAGGCCCAACACTGTCTACATAAATAGAAGCTCCCGTAGACATCAAGCACTTTTCTGGCGCCGTTGCCGGGGAGGAAAGGTAAACGGCACACACACACCGGACCCCGGCAACTAGCCACTTTTCTGGCGCCGTTGCCGGGGAGGAATGGTAAAAAGGCACTCATACTCCGGTTCCAGGTAACAGTACTTTTCTGACGCCATTGTGTGTTTGCTCGAAGCTATTTCCTTTAGATCCTGCAATTGCATCTTTTTGTTTCTTGTTTACACTAGTTTGGCATAATGGACAACAATGAGCTTCTTATTCTATTTCCTGATTTAAGACATGGATGGTTTGATGCGAAAATTAAAAAACCTATAAAATCTTATTTGCATGCTTGGTAGTAATATTAGTATGAACGCTTTGAACACCATTGTTGATAATGATATAGAAAGTTCTAAGCTTGGGGAAGCTGGTTTTCATGATCTTTTTAGTCCCCCAAGCATTGAGGAGAAAATTTTCTTTGATGATACTTTGCCTCCTATTTATGATGATTATAATGATAGTGGTATTTTGGTGCCACCTACTATGGAGAGTAAATTTTGTTGTGATTATACTATGCCTCCTACACTTGATGAGAATAATAATGATAGCTACTTTGTTGAATTTGCTCCCACTACAACTAATAAAATTTATTATGCCTATGTGGAGAGTAATAATTTTATGCATGAGACTCATGATAAGAATGCTTTATGTGATAGTTATATTGTTGAGTTTGCTCATGTTGCTACTGAAAGTTATTATGGGAGAGGAAAATATGGTTGTAGAAATTTTCATGTTACTAAAATGCCTCTCTATGTGCTGAAATTTTTGAAGCTACACTTGTTTTATCTTCCTATGCTTGTTACTTTGCTCTTCATGAACTTGTTTATTTACAAGATTCCTATGCATAGGAAGCATGTTAGACTTAAATGTGTTTTGAATTTGCCTCTTGATGCTCTCTTTTGCTTCAAATACTATTTCTTGCGAGTGCATCATTAAAGCTGCTGAGCCCATCTTAATGGCTATAAAGAAAGAACTTCTTGGGAGATAACCCATGTGTTATTTTGCTACAGTACTTTTTTTTATATTTGTGTCTTGGAAGTTGTTTACTACTGTAGCAACCTCTCCTTATCTTAGTTTTGTGTTTTGTTGTGCCAAGTAAAGTCTTTGATAGTAAAGTAAGTACTAGATTTGGATTACTGCGCAGTTCCAGATTTCTTTGTCTGTCACGAATCTGGGTCTACCTCCCTGTAGGTAGCTCAGAAAATTAAGCCAGTTTACGTGCATGATCCTCAGATATGTACGCAACTTTCATTCAATTTGGGCATTTTCATTTGAGTAAGTCTGGTGGCCTAATAAAATCCATCTTTACGGACTGTTCTGTTTTGACAGATTCTGCCTTTTATTTCGCATTGCCTCTTTTGCTATGTTGGATGAATTTCTTTGATCCTTTAATGTCCAGTAGCTTTATGCAATGTCCGGAAGTGTTAAGAATGATTGTGTCACCTCTGAACATGTTAATTTTTATTGTGCACTAACCCTCTAATGAGTTGTTTCGAGTTTGGTGTGGAGGAAGTTTTCAAGGATCAAGAGAGGAGTATGATGCAATATGATCAAGGAGAGTGAAAGCTCTAAGCTTGGGGATGCCCCGGTGGTTCACCCCTGCATATTCTAAGAAGACTCAAGCGTCTAAGCTTGGGGATGCCCAAGTCATCCCCTTCTTCATCGACAACATTATCAGGTTCCTCCCTGATACGTCTCCAACGTATCGATAATTTCTTGTGTTCCATGCCACATTATTGATGTTATCTACATGTTATATGCACACTTTATGTCATATTCGTGCATTTTCTGGAACTAACCTATTGACGAGATGCCGAAAGGACGAGTTGCTCGTTTTCTGTCTGTTTTTGGTTTCAGTAAATCCTAGTAAGGAAATATTTTCGGAATCGGACGAAATCAACGCCGAAAGTCTTAGAAATACGCGAAGCTTCTAGAGCACCGAAGAAAGGACGAGAGGGTGCCGGGGGCCCCACACTCGTGGGCGGCGCGCCCAAGGGGGGCGCGCGCCCCTATGGTCCGGGCAGCCCGAGCCCCCTCCGACTCCGACTCTTCGCCTATTTAAGTCGTCGTGACCTAAAACCTCGACACCAATTGACGAAACTCCGGAAAAGTTACCGTGGCGCCGCCGCCATCGCGAAACTCCAATTCGGGGGACGAACTCTGTTCCGGCACCCTGCCGGAGCGGGGAAGTGCCCCGGAAGGCTTCTCCATCGACACCGCT